>NC_133317.1:10591077-10591816 GCF_012295235.1 Primulina huaijiensis | reverse complement strand
TTTTCGACGATGCATACCCGACAATGAAGTAAGTAATGTTATTAAATTTTGTCATTCTGAAGCATGTGGAGGTCATTTTTCATCTAATAAAACAGCTGCAAAAATCTTACAATGTGGATTTTATTGGCTGTCTTATTCAAAGATACCCATTTATTTTGCAAATCTTGTGAAAACTGTCAGAAGATGGGATCAATTTCAAAACGAAACATGATGCCTTTAAATCCAATCATAATTATTGAAATATTCGATAGTTGGGGGATAGATTTTATGGGTCCATTTCCATTATCTTTTGGATATACGTACATTTTAGTCGCTGTTGATTATGTTTCAAAATGAATTGAAGCAATTGCATGTAGAACTAATTATCATAAAGTTGTTATAAAATTTTTAAAAGAAAATATTTTTAGTCGATTTGGAATACCTAGAGCAATAATTAGTAATGGGAGAAGTCGTTTTATAAATAAGTCATTTTATAAATAAATCATTTTCTTCTTTGTTAAGAAAATATGGCATTACACATAAAGTTTCTACCCCATATCATCCTCAAAGTAATGGTCAAGTTGAACTTGCAAATAGAGAAATAAAACAAATTTTAGAAAAAACAGTTAATCCAAATCGAAAAGATTGGTCTTTAAGATTAACTGATGCATTATGGGCATATAGAACTGCATTTAAGACATCATTAGGGATGTCACCATATAGGTTAGTTTTTGGTAAGCATTGTCATTTACCGGTTGAA
>NC_133317.1:10514784-10588656 GCF_012295235.1 Primulina huaijiensis | reverse complement strand
AAAAAAAGGGGATTTTATTCTTTGTAAATTTTCCTATTTTGTTTTCAATATTAGTTTATTTAATTGTCTGCTTTAATAATTAGCCTTTTTCAATGAGAGTTAATATTCATTCCAACTCCATGAGTGTTAATCAGCTATCCATTAAATATTTTGACCTGAAAGAATATGGAGTTGAGGCTTTTAAAAAAAAATTTCTCGATATTATATATGTTATGGTAGGTGGTGTGAATTATCTTTTTGACTATATTATAATAAAAAAATTTAGAATATGGTGTGAATTATCTTTTTGACTATATTGTACTTTATATATTATGTGAAAATAATAATAAAAGCACATCTAATTATATGTTATTATATTAAATGAAAAAATATATATATATAAATCGGTATATGAGTTTGTTTTTTAAAATAAATATGTTTGTATATTTAAATATATAAAAGGAATAAAGAATCTAGGTTGTGAATTTTCGATAAATTTTATTACAAAGGGACTAGTAATAAGATAGTGTGGGGGTGTGATGAAACTTAAAATTAATAATTTATTATATGTTAAAACCTATATTTTAAAATTTAAGTTTCATTAAAATTATAAAATTATGTTATTTTAGTATTGTGTGTTTATATTTAAATGTCTTACTAAATATGTTTTATTTTCAGGTTTTCTACGTGTTGGTAAAATAATGATAACACAAGCTAGAAAATTCAAATGGAGGTGATTCAAACATTTTTAGAATCCTTGAGAAATTATCTACAACTATGCAGAAGACATAGTTGCCTAAAAAGTTGGTTAAGATGATCAAATTGTGAAAATATCAAAAGGAGGACGAATTTACTTTCACCTTGATCAGCATATAGTAAAAAATCATAAATATTTCAATATTTAACCAAATGAGGTGAACCAAGTGGCCAAATTCATCTACAGACAATTCCCCACATGTTTGCTGTTTTGAGCTAAGTCAAATTCAGTGATTAATGTCGTGGAACAAAGCATGGAAAGAAGGGACATGGAATTGAAGTTGGAGGAGACAAAGACTACTATTACAACTACATGGCATTAATAAAATTTTTGACACTTTCTCTCATTTGGCCTATAAATAGAGACCTTGTGCTAGCTTGAGAATCATTATATCTCATTGTAAAATATAGTCTGAGTGTGTATAAAAGTTTTAAGTTCCAATATATTTTTCATTTTTCAAATTATGACTGATGTTTTTAGTGTTGATCAAAAGTAAGTTCATGGAAATCTAAATCTCTTATGTCAAGGTGAAGAGGATGAATTCTTGGTGAAGTAAGATTGTTTATATTTTGTATATTCTTTCTTTATTTCTTTTCATTTTGCTAATTTATTTTTTATTGTAGGTATAAAAATGAATTATTTGTTGTTATCAATTTACATCAAATGCTTGATAACATTGAAGTGGTTATCTTTATTTTTTTTTAATTTTGATACAATAAATATTTCATCAATTATTATTGTTATATTATACTTACATATATATATATATATATTTATTTATATAATTATATCATATATTTCATTTAGACGATAGCGTGGCTCTGCCGGTTTTTCTAAATGAAATATTATGATTTAATACTAATATCTAACAATCTAACATTTACTTTATCGCAACTAACTTTTACTTTTTGCATCTAACATATACTTTATCGCAACTAACTTTTACTTTCCGCATCTAACTTATTCATATATTTCATTTAGGCAATAGTTTGGCTCTGCCGGTTGTTCTAAATGAAATATAATGATTGAATTTAACATTTATTTTATGCAGTTATACAATTATATAGTTATATATATAATCATAGGTACCATATATAAAATATCGGTGAATTGGTATTTTCTATAGTGGGAACTATATTATATTAGGTGTGCGTTAATTTTCTTGTAACCATTATTTATGGTGGTTTCCTTTGTTTTACTTTTAGTTAAACAATATTGCATAAACCAAGAATAAATCCTCGAGCCTTGACAAAATTTATAATTTGTAAACTTCGTTCTTGCATTTGGTAATCTATAAATTAATAAATTTAAACTTAAAATAACCTCTCTGTGGATCGATCTCGTACTTACGAAATATATTACTTGTAGACAACCTACACTTGGGTGAATTATAATTTAAGTAGTAGCACTACTAAGGCCTTGATAGATTCCGGGGCCACTCATTCATTCATCTCAGAGTCGTTCGCTAGTCATTGGGACATCAAGTCCATCGACCTTGACGTGAACTATTCAGTGACAGTCCCATCAGGGGAAGAACTATTAGCTACTAGTGTAGTCAGGGATATTGATCTAGAACTACAGGGCCACCTAGTGTACGATGACCTGATAGTATTGCCGATGCCAGAATTCAACATTATCTTGGGAATGGACTGGCTGACGAAGAACAGAGTTTTGATCAATTTCCAGAAAAGGTCAATGTTAGTAAGACCTATGGGTATGGAGCAGTTTCTCTTTGAGCCAGCTAGATGGAGGAGTTTTCCTCGCATGATCTCTTGTGTGCAGGCGCAGAGACTCATTTCCAAGGGGTGTCAGGCTTTCTTGGCCAGCATCGTTTCAACACCTGACGTACCCGCTCCGTCCCTATCAGATGTGCCAATAGTCAGAGACTTCCCAGACGTCTTTCCTTACGACATCACAGGCCTTCCACAAGATAGAGAGGTGGAGTTTTCCATTGATCTTATGCTGGGCACAGTGCCAATCTCCAAGGCACCGTACCGATTAGCTCCAGCTGAGATGCTAGTAATCAAACAACAGATTCAGGAGCTTCTTGACAAGGAATTTATTCGCCCTAGTTTCTCACCATCGGGCGCGCCAGTGCTTTTTGTAAAGAAGAAAGACAAGAGCATGAGACTGTGCATCGATTACCGAGAGTTGAAAAAGGTAACGACCAAGAATAAATACCCTTTACCAAGGATCGAGGACTTGTTCGATCAGTTGCAGGAATCTACAGTGTTCTCTAAGATAAATCTTAGATTGGGGTATCACCAGCTGAAGGTGAAAGATGCAGATGTGCACAAGACAGCCTTCAGGACCAGGTATGGGCATTACGAATTCTTAGTAATGCCATTTGGACTTACGAATGCTCCAGCTATTTTTATGGAACTCATGAACCGAGTATTTCAGCCTTACCTTGATCAGTTCGTCATAGTGTTCATTGACGGCATTCTCATATACTCGAAGAGCCACGAGGAGCACAGTCAGCATTTGAGGACAGTTTTGCAGATCTTATAGAGTCGCAAGCTGTTTGCGAAGTTCAGAAAGTGTGAGTTTTGGTTGGAGAAGGTAGCGTTTTTGGGCCACATAATATCTAGCAGTGGTATTGAGGTGGATCCAGCCAAGGTAGCAGCAGTCAAAGAATGGGTTGAGCCGAAGAATGCGTCTGAGATTCACAGTTTCCTAGGCCTAGCAGGCTACTATAGGAAATTTATTCAAGGGTTTTCTTCGATAGCAGTGCCACTCACTTCACTGACAAAGAAGAATGCAAAATTCGTGTGGAGTGATGAATGTCAGAAGAGCTTTGATACTTTGAAGCGAGCTCTTATTTCAGCGCCAGTAGTAGCCATGCCATCAGGGCAAGGAGATTTTGTGTTATACACCGATGAATCTAAGCTCGGGTTAGGCGCAGTGTTGATGCAGCATGTTCGGGTTATAGCTTATGCTTCCAGGCAGTTGAAGGTGCATGAGAAGAACTACTCGACTCATGATCTTGAGTTAGCTGCCGTCGTTTTTGCGTTGAAGATTTGGAGACATTACTTGTATGGCGAGAAATGCCAAATATTCACTGATCACAAGAGTCTCAAGTATTTCTTCACGCAGAAAGAGTTGAATATGAGACAGAAGCGAGGGTTGGAATTGGTAAAAGACTACGACTGCGAAATTAGCTACCATCCGGGAAAGGCTAATGTTGTCGCAGACGCCTTGAGCAGAAAAGTGGCAGTTGTAGCACAGTTGTCAGTGCAGAGACCTCTTCAGTGTGAGATTCATAAGTTTGGCCTAGAGATTTATCGTAAGGGCAGAGCTCCCAGACTATCTAATCTGACAGTCAAATCCGATTTGCTAGACCGAATCCGTAGGGGACAGCCTTCAGATGAGCAGTTGTAGAAATGGAGACTGAAGGACGAAGCCAAGGTCAGTGTACTCTACACAGTGTCAGATGGGATTGTGAGATACAGAGGGAGAATGTGGGTGCCTAACGTTGATTCAATCAGAGAAGATATCTTATCAGAGGCACATGCATCTCCGTATACGATCCACCCAGGAGGTACCAAGATGTACAAAGACCTACAGATCTTGTATTGGTGGCCATGTATGAAGAGAGACATCCGTCGGTTTGTGTCTGAATACCTCACTTGTCAACAGGTGAAGGCAGAACACCAGAGGCCAGCAGAAATGCTTAAGCCACTCCCGATCCCAAAGTGGAAATGGGAGAATATTACCATGGGCTTCCTCGTTGGGTTGCCAAGATCAGTCAGAGGTTTTAATGTCATTTGGGTTATAGTGGATCGACTCACTAAGTCAGCGCACTTCTTACAAGTGAAGAAGACTTTCTCCATGACGCAGTATGCAGAGCTTTATATCAGGGAGATAGTTCGATTGCACGGAATCCCAGTTTCTATTGTGTCCGACAGGGACCCGAGGTTTACATCGTCCTTCTGGAAGAGCCTACATGCAGCCATGGGGACGAAGCTGCAATTCAGTACAGCTTTTCACCAGCAGACAGATGGCCAGTCTGAGCGTGTGATCCAGATATTAGAGGATTTTTTGAGAGCCTATATGATCGATTTCCAGGGGACTTGGGAATCGAAGCTACCTCTAGTGTAGTTTACCTACAACAACAGTTTTCAAGCATCTATAGGTATGGCTCCCTTTGAGGCATTGTATGGAAGGAAGTGCAGATCACCGATTCATTGGGATGAAGTCGGTGAAAGAGCAGAACTTGGTCCAGATATTGTTCAGCGGACTGCAGATGTTGTGGTCAGAATACGAGACAGAATCAAAACCGCCTAGAGCCGTCAAAAGAGCTATGCTGATAAGAGTAGGAGAGATTTCGAGTTTGCCGTAGGAGATCATGTTTTTGTCAAGATAGCACCTGTGAAGGTGTTATGAGATTTGGGAAAAGAGGCAAGCTCAGCCCGAGGTTTGTAGGACCGTTTGAGATTCTTGACAGAGTTGGGACACTAGCGTATCGTGTTGCCCTTCCGTCGAATCTGGCCGGGGTACACAATGTGTTCCATGTCTCGATACTGAGGAAGTACCTAGCTAATCCCTCGCACGTGTTGAGCTATGAACCGTTATAGTTGGCTCCAGACCTGTCTTATCAAGAGAGACCAGTCCAAATCCTAGATAGACAGGAGGTAGACTTCGGAACAAGGTGACCAAGCTGGTCAAAGTCCGGTGGCTGAACCAATCTGTGGAGGAGGCCACTTGGGACTCCGAGGCAGATATGAGAATTCGCTACCCGGAGTTGTTCGGTAAGATTTAATTTCGAGGACAAAATTTATATAAGTGGGAAAGGAACTGTAGTACCCAAAATCAGTACACGTAAACTCCATGCAATTATTTAATAGTTAAATCATTTATTTAATTTTAAATTGATTTTTTAGTGATGCATGATTTATTTAAAATGCATTATTTTAAATTATTTATGTTTATGTGATGCACGTTAAAATATTTTTTCGAGTTTCATGTTTCAGGCGATTATTCGAGGCGGGATTCAGGAAAAAAGACCGGTGACGATTTTGGCGATTTTAGCGTGGTATTTTATTTTAAGTGAGGATTGTGGCATTTTAAAAGATTTATTTAGTTTCACCATTTTAAAAGCTTAATTTAATTATTTGGTGATTTAAGAATTTAAAACCTTTATAATTTATCCATGTTGTGTTTTAAATTGTAATTTGGGTTGGGTAGTAAATTCAAGGGGGATTAATATTTCAAGTAGTAATTTAATTAACATTTTTAATTAGTCAATTGAGCACAAATTTAACCCTAATTAACCCTAACACACGCACACACCCACTAACACACACACCATCGGCTAAAACACACAACGCACACCTACACATTTTATTTCAGAATTTATTCTTTTGTGAGAGAAAACCTAGGGTTCTTCCTCATACAACAGCCGTCCCTATTCCTCTGATTTCCCAACAAATTTTCGTTAGCTTTCTTCAAGGATTTTAGCGCCACGTTAGTCCCGGATCAATCCTCGCGCCATCTCCGCTTTGGTATCGCTGTATCGTGAGTTTTAATATCAAAAGGCACGTATAATCTGTTTTTCTTGCATCGATCATGTCATAGTATGCGTTGCGATGTATTTTGTATGAAAACCAGGTGAAGGTTGTGTAGAAGTTTGAGCAATCATGTTTAGATCACTTTTGAAATCATTTTTGGATCTAAAATCACGTTTTTGCTGTCTTTTTAAATACTGCGATTCTTCGGTCGTGATTCTGAGAAACCTTTCAACATAAAAATCGTGGAACTTTTTCATACCTTTGTTTGACATAAAATTCGAAATTTTTGGACAAAAATTGAGTGAGTTATGATTGTTTTTGTGGGACTGCTCAAATTGCGTTTTCTGAAAATATGTTATTGATATGTTCTTGAAGTTTTATTGTTTCAGGCTTCGTTGGGGATCGACGGGTGATCGCTGCTGCGTTTAGGTATATCTAAATTGATGTTGGGGGAGATTATTGGTGTTCGTTCCGTGCCGTTAGGCATTTGATTGAATTAAAAGTCATAAAACTTGTTTTGGTGTCGAATGTCGTATTCACGGATTTGGGTTGCGTTGTTTGTAAGGCGTAGTTTTTTTGGGGTGTTTTTGAGGGCTTGAGTCATTGCCATAGCGTCCTAGGATGGGTCTCGAGGAGTCGTTTCATGGTCGGGATGATAGAGTTAGGAAGATTAAGTCACAAGCATTGGATTTCTCGTTGGTGCGTTTCTCCCGCAGGTACACGGACCCGAGGCCGGACCGTCACACGGGGTCCGTGCCTTTGTTTTCTTTGGAGTGTCAATTTGCAGAGTCTACATGGACCCTCACACGGACCCAGGCACGGGGTCCGTGTCCTCACTTCTTTTCGAGTAGGTTTTTACAGTACCTACATAGACCCTGACCCGGAGGGGTGCACGGGGTCCGTGTACTCTCATTTTTGGGAAAAGTATATTGATTGTTTTGGGATTCTATGTCATGGTTTAGCACGATGATTAAAAGAGGTCAAGTCCCGAGCGAACTAGAATGTCATAAGCTATTTGTACACTTCAGTGGTGAGCACGAATACCTACGTCTAAGTTATGCAAGTTAAGTATTGAATCCACGTTAGTATGTTGTAGCAGCGGCCTCAAACGAGATCCAACGAATCCCTCAACGCCAAGTAAGTATGTTCGACGTGCAAAAGAAATTACTTTTAAGTTTTTGGAGGTATGCTAAATGTCTTGTGACTAAACTATGAACGGGTTTGGAAATCGGAGAACGTGGGGGACCTCTCCAACTATGAATGGGTTTGGAAGTCGGTGAACGTGGCCGAGGACCTCTTCACCCCGTTAAAGCATGAACAGGTTTAAATCAGGATTGGAAAGCGTTAAAGCATGAACGGGGACCAATCCACCCATTAAAGCATGAACGGGGATCTCATGTATGTGGCAGTGGATTCGTCCCTGTCAGCCCAGTACTGTGGCTTAGTCTGATCAGGCGTATTTATGTATGGGTAACTTGCTTTGAAACATGCCTCTACACAAAATTATGTTATGTATGCTCATGTATGTACGAAGCAATCATGTTTATGAAAGGTTCTACGTTGATGGCACGTCTATGTATGTATGTACGTTCAAGTTTTGATGTATGTGTAGTTTCAGTATGTACGCCCTATTTTAAAGTTGTATGTGGTTTTATTATGTATTACTCGTTACTTCCAGTTTATACGTGTTGAGTCTTTAGACTCACTAAACTTGATCGATGCAGGTGATGATGATTTCGAGGAGACTAGCGGTGGTCATCATGGAGCAGGCTTGGACTGAGTGGGAGGAAAAACCCGAGGACCGCCATGTTTTGAAGTTTTAATGATATTTGAAATGTTGAAAATACTCTGGATTTTTATGTTACGATTTTGAGGTTCAAGCAAATACTTTGGGCAGACATTGTATTGAGACGTACAATTTATTTTACCAAACTTTGAAAGTATATTAATTAATCAAGAAAATTTTTAATTCTTCCGCAAATTTTAAGTCGTAAAAAGTACGGTACGTTACAAGTTCACCCATCATGCTCATTTCAAATTTGTCCTGCATCAACTTAGCAAATTTTTCGCATAATTTGGGGTTAGTTGACCCAAATATAAATTCATCAACATAAATTTGAACAAGTAAAATATGATCATTCTTAAAAAATTTGAACAACGTCTTATCAACTGATCCAACAGAGAAATCGTGATCAGTTGAAAATTTTGAAAGAGTTTCATATCAAGCTCTTGGAGCTTGTTTAAGACCATATAAGGCTTTGTTCAAATGATAGACATGATCAAGAAAATGATGATTGACAAAACCTAGAGGTTGTTCAACATAGGCTTCTTCTTGCAGCTGACCATTCAGGAATGCACTATTCACGTCCATTTGGTAGACTTTAAAATTCTTGAATGATGCATAGGCAATGAATATTCTGTTTGCCTCCAGTCTTGCAACTAGTGCATATGTTTCAACGTAATAAATTCCTTCTTCTTTCCTGTATCCTTGTGCTACTAATCTTGTTTTGTTGCGCACAACTGAACCATCTTCGTTTAGTTTTTTCCTGTACACCCATTTTGTACCTATAATTGTTTTTGAAACTGGTCTTGGAACTATGTTCCAGACATTGTTATGAGTAAACTGATTTAACTCTTCTTGCATAGCATTTATCCAGTTAGGATCAACAAGAGCTTCATCAGTTTTCTTTGGTTCCAGTTGGGAAACAAGAGCTGAATGAATAAATAGATTAAGCATTTGATTGCGAGTTTTTACCGGATCAGATGGATTACCTATTACCAATTCTTGAGGATGTGATGTCTTCCATCTGTACTCAGCATTAGTTGCATCCAAGTTAGCAACTGCTTCAGTTTCCAACCGAGTATTTTCAATTGTTTCAGTTGCTGCTGCATCAGTTGGTAAATGAATATTTTCAATAGGCTCCACCAACTGATTTTTCGGAGCAGCTTCCTGCTCAACTGTTTGATCTAACACTTCTGGTTCAGGTGTTTGAAGGATGTTTCGATTGATATGATTTTCTTCTTCAGTATCATCCTCCAAACTGATGTCTGTAAATCTATCAACCAGCTCAACTGGATCAGTTGGCCTATCAGTTAGAACAGATTCATCAAAAACAATATGAATAGATTCTTCAACATTCAAAGTATTTTTGTTGAAGACTCTATAAGTTTTACTAACTGATGAATATCCAAGAAATATTCCCTCTGCAAATTTAGCATCAAAAGTTTTTAAATGATTTTTACCATTATCGAGTATAAAGCATCTGCAGCCGAATATTTTGAAGTAAGAAACTACACTTTTTCGTCCATGCCAGATCTCATAAGGTGTTTTCAAATGATTCTTATTAATCATTGATCTGTTCTGAGTATAACATACAGTGTTTACTGCCTTTGCCCAAAATCTTTGAGAAATATCATAATCAGCAAGAATTGTTCTAGGAGCTTCTTTAAGGGTCCGATTCCTTCTCTCAGCTACACCATTTTGATGTGGGGTTCTAGCTGTTGAGAGCTCATGCTTAATTCCAGCATTTTCTAAAAAATTTGAAAGAATTTGATTGATGAATTCAGTTCCTCGATCAGACCTGATTCTTTCAATTCCAACTGATTTTTCATTTAAAAGTCTTTTGAGAAGCTTGATCAATTGTGCAGCAGTTTGGTCTTTGGATTTGAGAAATATAACCCAAGTAAATCTTGAGAAGTCATCTACAATCACCAAGGTGTAATTCATTCCCCCTAAACTCATTACCGGTATAGTACCAAATAGATCCATATGTAAAATTTCTAAGCATCGAGAAGAATATTTACAACCCTTGTTTTTCAAGGAAGATCTTACTTGTTTACCAAACTGACATGCTGAACAAATTTTATCTTTGGAAAAATTCATTTTGGGCAAACCAGTTACAAGATCATGATTACTCAGATATGCAATAGATTTAAAGTTCAGGTGGTTCAGTCTCTTATGCCACAACCAGTTTTTAGATGATTTGGAAGCAATAAAACAAACCGGTGCATAAGGTTGATCATTCCAACTGACTTTGTAAGTGTTCCCACAACGTTTGCCAGTTAAGATGACCTCATCAGTTGAATCTTTGACTGAACAGAAACGTTTGTCAAACTGAACTGAGAATCCATTATCACATAACTGACTGATGCTAATCTGATTATACTTCAGATTCTCAACCAATAAAACATCTTTAATGATGTAGTTAGCATGGATAAGCTTACCCTTACCCAAAGTTTTACCTTTGGAGTTGTCTTCAAAACTGATGTTTGGTCCAGTGTACTTGTTCAGTTGAGATAGCAAACTTGCACCTCCTGTCATATGTCGTGAACAACCACTGTCCAGATACCAGGTGGATTCCTTACTTGTACCTGTTACCTGAAATCACAAACAAGATATAATCTTGGTACCCATATCCATTTGGGTCCATAGCAAATTAGTCCTTTAGGAACCAGACTTGGATCAGTTTAACCAACTTTCCAGTCACTGTGTTCCAGATAGTCTTTCTTGACTTTTGGTTGTTGGGTTTGTGATGTGAAGACGACACAATATGATTTTTACCTTTTTTCAACTGACTATTCTTTCGATATCGTTTATGAACTGGTTTACAGTTGTAGTAATTGTAATAGCTATTCCTTGAGTGCTGATTTTTGTGACTGGATCGTTTTGGTGACCAGTTTCTGGAATCAATTGAACTCTCTGAGCTATATCCAATACCTTACCGTTTACCTTTGTTCTTACTTTCAATCGATTGAACAGTTGGTTTACTTGGTTCCAAGAATTCATTTACCACAGTTGATTTTACAAAGGTAATATATTTTCCTTTGTCTTTACTCAACTTTGGCGGTGTATCACTTGCAGTATTTTCAACATGATTGTTGTACCCCAAACCATTTTTGTCATCAACTGATTTTTGTGAGTTCTGCAGTTCAGTTAATGCAAATGAAGACTTGTTCCAAGCTTGAATAAGTTCAGTTTGTTTTGAAATCTCAGTTTTTTACTGATGTATCAAGGCTTGGTTCTCCATCATTTCAGATTTTTGCTTAGAAATTTCCCTTTTCAGACTTAAAATTTCAACTGATTCATCAGTTTTGGTTTTGTTGTCATTGGGATCATTTTGCTCAGCTCTAACCTTCTCAAAAGATCGAGCAAGTTTGTGATATTCATTCACCATGTCATGCAAAGTAATAATGAGTTCTTCACGAGTGAAATCAGTAGAGCAGAAATCAAATACCTGCTCACTTGCTGATTCCAGTTCTTTATTGTCAGCTATCAAGCATTTGACTTCTTCCTCATCATCACGCGAACGGCATGAGGTTTCAGGCTCTGACTCCTCACTGTCAGTCTCAGCCCACTTTGATTTGCTTTCCTCAGCTAAAAATACCTCATGTTTCTTCTTGAATGTCTTTTTGTCATCCTTGGTTCTTCTTTTGTGCTCATAGGGCTTTTTCCACCTTTCAGCTGAACCTCGGCTGTCCTTCTTTGGTTTGAGACAGTCTGCAATAAAATGACCAGCTTTGTCACAGTTGTAGCAAGTTTAAGGTTCTTCTTTGGAATTGTTTCTCTGGTATTGCTTCTCGAAGTTTCCTTGATTCTTCCTCATAAACCTTCCAAAATTCTTGATGACATTGCATCATTGTTCAGCTGATCAGTAGATTTGTCAACTGAACTAGTTGGTTCCAGTCGTACAGCAGTTAAAGCAGTTGTAACTGCTGATGTTGAAGGTTCTCCCTCTCTAGTATGCAGCTCGAACTCATAAGCCTTCAGATCAGCAAAAATATCATGGAGCTCAACCTTGTTTAGGTCCTTTGACTCCCTCATTTCCTTGGTCTTAACATCCCACTCTTTGGGAAGACCCCTGACAACTTTTAGTGCAACCTCTTTGTCGGAATACACCTTTTCAAGTGCATTTAGCTCATTTATAATTCAACTGACTATTTTGTCGTATTCATGCATTGATTCTCCAGCTTTCATCTTGATGTTATCAAATTTTTGAATGGCGACTGAAAGCTTGTTCTCTTTAGTCTGCTCGTTTCCTTTACACAGCTGTATCAGCTTCTCCCATATTTCCTTAGCTGTTTTGCACATTTTGATTTTGCTGAAAGTGACTTTATCCAACGTTTTATATAAGATATCTTTTGCCACATTATCCAAGTTGGCTTTCCTTTTATCTTCCGTTGTCCATTCCTCTCTGGGCTTTTCTATTAGATGAGGTGCCCCATCAGTTATGGCAACAACTGTATGAGCTTTCAATATTTTCATGGGTCTATCAGTTATGACGTACCACATATCGTCATCTTGTGCAGCTAGGTGAGCTTGCATTCTGATTTTCCAGTCATCGAAGTCTTCTATGGAAAACATAGGAATCTTGTTGACAGAAATCATACTGATCAGTTTTGGTATAAGAATATTCAAGGACAAGATCAGACTGCTCTGATACCACTTGATAGGATCGGTTGAAGTAAGACGAGTGTTTAGAAGGGGGGGTTGAATAAATACTCACGGATTTTGACTCTTTTTCGAAGGTTTGAATCAGTTTGGTGAAAAACTAATTCACAAGAACTTGTCAGTCGATCACAATCAGTTAACTGTTAAGTGCGGAATAAAACTGACTGAGAGATAGAATATAGTAACTGAAAAGCTTAAAAAATGCACAAGGTTTGTTTCTGGATGTTCGGAGATTTCAATTACTCCTACGTCACCCCTTCTATCACGAAAATAGGATTTTCACTAAAAGACTTTGATCAATACAAGACTTGTAAAGATCCACTTCAGTTTGGACTTAACAATGCCAAGACTGAAACTCTTAGTATACAACTCAGTTTACTTCGAATGAAAAACTTAGCACAACTGATCTCTAGGATCAAGTTTTACAGTAATCACAATGTGCTAAAGTGCTCGAAAGATAGCCTGAAAGCTATGAATGTATATGATAAGCGTGAGCTTGAATTTTAGCAGAGTAATAGTAAGAGAATTTCACGTTCACGTTTCACAACTGATTTTCAATGTGTATTGTGCGTTCTTATTTTCTTCAGCTACTTCTCTCTGCTATTTATAGGCTTCCTTCCAACGGTAATATTCAATACGATTTAAACTTTCTATCTGTTGATATGCCACGTCAAAATTCCTCTGCCAATAGTACAATGCACCTTTATCTGAATTGCGGCGTTGCCACTAACACTTGCAGACTGTTGTACTATTTGTCGGTTGTCGTTTTCAATTGATGACGTGTCCAGCTGAAGGGTCCGCTGAAAGGTGGAAGCTGTTAAGGCTCATAACTACAGTCAGTTGACTGCGCGTCCAGTTACGTAGATCAGTTGGCTGAATTCAGTTTGAAGCGGCCAATTTTATATGATCCGTTAGTTCGATCTTTTAGCCCTTCAGTTTGTCAAACATACGAAATTTAGTTTCCAACAGGTGACGTAGGAGCAGTTGAAGTCTCCGAACATCCATAAATATATCTTGTGTATTTTACTAATTAACTGCTATTTTCCAATTGTTTTGATCAGTTAAAGCATCCGTCAGTTCAGTTGTCACCATAACTGAACTGAAGAATGAAAAAACTAATCTGTCTTCCTTCGGTTAGTCATTTTACATTAGTTAAATTTTTTTATAATAACAGTCTTCTTCACGAAGGATTACTTCGAGTTTCTTCCGCTTTGTTTTAAACCAAACTCGATTTAATTCATCGGTGTTCATATTCTTAGAACACGAGCTATTGCAGCTCATTTGAGAATATAGAGTTCAAAATGCCTTCGAAGGCACCAGCACACTCGATCCTTCAATTGGTATCAGAGCGGGTTGTTCTAAGATAAACATTTGAAGAAAATGTGTTTTAAAAATATGTTACTTTAAAATAGTGTTAAAAGATATTTAAAAGTATTTTATACAATTTTCAAAACTATTTGAAAATATTTATATGTCGCTCTTTAGCAAAGAGTTGAGAGGATTGGTTCTGCAAGTAACATTGCAGCCACTTCTTTAGATTCCTAGCTTTGGGGCTTTAATCAGCCTGCAGGGGACTGAGGAACATCTGCAAAGATGCACAGCTAAATTGCTCACTGAACAAGAACTCAGTTGCAAACCTACCAAGTCAGCTGTTCTTCAAACGAAACTCGTCCATGTTGGGATGCTGGTCGATTTAATCACCAACTGAACTCCACGAGAGCCTATTCAGAGTCTGCTCGACCAGTTGGGTGAGAACAGAGGACAAGTTCAAAGAAGTTTAACTCGTTTCTCTAACAAATTGAACTCACAACTGATGTAGCAGTTCAAGCAGTCAAGACAACTAGCTAATGGTATATCCAGTTCCGTCATAGAAACTGACTGATATATGATGTTGTTTAAAATATGCTATTGTTGTAGCAATTTTTTCTTTTCAACTGATGTATGCACTTAGATGTAAATACTTGGAAATTTATTTAAATAAAACATCATGTTTATTCAGTTATGTTTCGTTGTGATTGAATAGATATTCTTATTTCTCTTGTCTACGATGCTTGAATGATTGAATGACTAGATAAATATCTTTCAAATACGAGTTTTCATTCAGTTTCTAAGGGGGAGTTTTTCTTTTACCCTCAAACTGAAAAATCGTTTTTCAATCAGTTTTTAAATTCAGTTGTTGAGAAAAATTCTTTCTTTTTGGTCAACTGAAAAGTGTTTTCTAAAAACATTTAAGGGTTTATCAATTCAGTTTTGGAAGGGGAGTTTTTCTTATCCTCTATCTCTAAGTGGTTTTTCAAAAATTCCTTTAATTCAGTTCTTAAGGGGGAGCCTTTAACAGTTTGAATGTACTAACCCTTAAATTGAATATATTGCGCTTAACTGTTCAAGTTTTGTAATCATAAAAAAGGGGGAGATTGTTGGAACTTGACAAGTTCGCAATCTTGTTTTTTATGCTAACAAAACTTATTATTTTGTTTCTAATAATCTACCTTAGTGCGCAGACAGCTAAAACTGAATTAATCAGTTTACGAAACCTCAACTAAAGCCATCGGAGATGCCAACTGATTGAACCAACTGATTGCAGAGACTAAATCAGTCTAACTGGTTCTTCAAACAAGCAGTTCAGTTGATTTTCCAAATTGATAGGTGATTCAGCAGGAAGATCTCAAAAGCCTGGCCAGCCTATGATGTGTCCAACTGAAGAAGAACCCAGCTAACCAGTTCAACTGAAGGAGGAAAATCAGTTCAACTGACGAGTTAACTGATTTCACTAGCCCAACTGAAGATTAGTGCAGCTGACCAGTTCAAAGCATCAGTTAGAATCTTTCAGTTGCAGATCAAGACAAGCTTATAATAAATGGATTCCAGCTGTGCGTGAAGGTACAAAGCCATTGTCCAGTCAAAGGACAATAATGGACATTGTATCAGAGCATTAAAGACAAAACGCTCCAAATAAGCAGTCGAAAAGTCGAAGCACAAAGTCCAAGGAGCCGATTCAAATGCAACGGATACAATAATTGAGTCTCACTGTACGATCAGCTTTTTCCGCCTATATAAAGAGAAGATCAATGAAGACTCAAACAAGAGACACATACTAGAGTGAAAAGAGTTGAGAAGAAAAACAGAAAAGGGCACACTTACTTGCATATCAGTTTTCAGAAGTACTTAAAGCCCAGAGGAAATTCTTCATCGTTGTATCAGCTTAGTTTAGAAGACATTTTCCCTTAGTGTGTGAGAACATTCTTGTTCAGTGATCACACACACACTCACTCTCAAAACCACTCAAATACCGTTTTGCACAAAGACGTTAAACCTGTGTATGTAGTCTTTGACACATAGCAATAAAGATGAGTTGGCTGGAAGGTGCTGCCTTCATTCGTAGCTAGGAGTTCAGTTTAGGCAGTAGTGTAAGTCCTAGCTGAGTGGGTTTGTACAAAGAGTTGTATAAATCAAAGTTTTCTAGTGGATCCTACCCGTTGTGGTAGAAGAGGTGACGTAGGAGCAGTTGAAGTCCCCGAACATCCATAAACATATCTTGTGTATTTTACTGATTAACTACTGTTTTCAAATTGTTTTGATCAGTTAAAGCATCCGTCAGTTCAGTTGTCACCATAACTAAACTGAAGAATGCGAAAACTAATCTGTCTTCCTTTGGTTAGTCAGTTTACATAAGTTAAAATGTTTTCTAATAACAGTCTTCTTCACGAAGCATTACTTCGAGTTTCTTCCGCTTGGTTTTAAACCAAACTCGATTTAATTCATCAGTGTTCATATTCTTAGAACACGAGCTATTGCAGCTCAATGGAGAATATAGTGTCCGAAATGCCTTCGAAGGCACTAGCATACTCGATCCTTCACTCGATTTAATTCATCGGTGTCAATATTCTTAGAACACGAGCTATTGCAGCTCATTGGAGAATATAGTGTTCGAAATGCCTTCGAAGGCACTAGCACACTTGTTCCTTCAATTGGTATCAGAGCTAGCTGTTCTTAGAAGGACATTTGAAAACTGATATTTCTAAAATATTTTAAAATGGATTTCAAAATCCTCTTAAAAATTTTATATATCTTTCGTTTATTGGAGAAGATAGGATTGGCTCGGTGACTAACGTCGTCGCCACTTCTCTAGACTCCATAATCTTGATGTTTCTTCTTCCTGCGGGGTTTTGAGGTCCACTGACAGCGGTTCAGCTAAACTGCTCAGCGTACGAGATCTCACCTGCCTATCTATCAGTCCAGCTGAACAACAGACGAACACAACTAAGCTGAAACACTGATTATTAGGAGCTTAATCATCAAAAGTGGATCGCCGCTCAAACACAATAAATAATCAATGCGGTTCAGCATAAGTTGTGTCCAGTTCTTAGTCAGCTCGACCAGTTAGACTGCACAAAGATCAAGTCCAAGGAAAATTAGTTGTTCCTCTGACAAAGAAACCTAAGAACGATGCAACTTTCAAAGAAGTTCGAGCAACCACTAGTTGGTACATCCAGTTCTATTACGTAAACTGACTGATACTTGATGTTGTTTAAAATTTTTGCTGTTATAGTAGCATCTTTCCTTACAATATCTGATGTACTTCATTGTATAAAAAGGATCACTTATTTGATTAAATAAACATCAGTTTATTCAGTCGGTGTCTATAATTGAACTGTTATTTCTTTGCATGTTGCATGAATTGCTTGAATGTTAAAGTTTCTGAAACTCACTGTTAAAATCGCGTGATTGATTATATTTTTGAAGGGAAGTCTTTCATTTAGTTCTTGAGGGTAGGGGTGGGCATAAAACCCGAAAAATCAAAAAAACTGACCGAACCGAATAATTCGTTTAAAATGTTTCGGTTTTATCAGTTTTTCGATCGGTTACGGTTTTCAAATTTATGAAATTCTATTTTTCGGTTCGGTTTTGGTTTTAATCCCCTGAAAAACCGAATAACCGAACCGGCCATATTATTGTTAAGTATAGGGTTTTTATGTATAATGGATCATATTATTGTTAAGTATAAGACTTTTTATGTATAATGGGCCTATTAGGATTTAGGAACTTAGTATCATTAACCCTCAATTTCCAATCCGATCGTTTTCTCTTCTTTCTCACCACTCACCAGTCGATGTTTTCTTTTCTTTTCTGTATATATTTCTTTAATTTTTTGGTAAGATGATTGGTGTTCCATTCNATTAAATGTTTGACAAATACTATGATTTAGATTTTAAAGGCATAAACTGACATATAATTTTATTTCTTAACAAAATTTTAGCTAACCGTATATAACCGACCGTATAAACCGAACCATATTACAAAAAAACTGAACCGAACCGTAATAAAATAGTTTGGTTTTGGACTAGAGATATTCAAAACCGAAAAACCAAACCGTTGTAGAGTAAAACCGGACCAAACCGATCGTTTTCCAACCCTACTTGAGGGGGAGTTTTCTTTAATTAACCCTCGAACTGAAAAATATGTTCAAACTGTATTAATTCAGTTGTTGAGGGGGAGTTTTGTTCTTTTCGTTAAATTGATTTTAACTTGTTTTCTCTCAAACTGAAATTTTCTTTTATTTTTTTTTTGATTCTCACAAAGGGGGAGAATCAGTTAGGTGTTAATTCAGTTAGGTTTTTAAATTTTAAATTTTAGTTTGCTTTAAACTGTTCTAGTTTTGTGAGCATCAAAAAAGGAGAGATTGTTGGAACATTTTATGTTTGCAATCTTTACTTGATTTTGATGTTAACAAAACTTGTTATTGTGTTTCTAATAATATACCTTAAGTGCGTAGAAAACTTGAACTAAAATAATCAGTTAACAGCCCAAACTGAAGACTATCGGATACGTCAATTGAACGTACCAACTGATCATACCAACTGATCGTATAAACTGAACAAAGTCCAACTGATCTATCTTTAAATCAGTTCAACTGACTAACCAGCTGAAAGGTAGTTCAACA
The DNA here is from genome assembly GCF_012295235.1 of Primulina huaijiensis. Lineage (NCBI taxonomy): Eukaryota > Viridiplantae > Streptophyta > Magnoliopsida > Lamiales > Gesneriaceae > Primulina > Primulina huaijiensis. The sequence continues at coordinate 10,570,021 of NC_133317.1, read as the reverse complement.
GGAAACCTTCAGAAGCCCGGTCAGCTGATGAAGTGTTCAACTGATGAAGATCACAGCTGATCTGTTCAACTGAACCAGTGAAATCAGTTCAGCTGACGAGCCAACTGATTTCACCTCTTCATCTGCAGACCAGTTCAACGAACCAGTTTATAAATTCAGTTAGGAGCAATCAGTTGCGGAATACGATAATCAACATTATTAGAATTCAGCTATACGCAGAGGTACATAAGCTTTTGTCCAGCCAAAGGACAATAATGGACCGAGCAGCAAAGCTTACAGACAAATTGTTCCAGGAGAGATGTCGGAAAAAGACGAGACACAAACTCCAAGGAATGCATTCAAGCTGCAACGGTCACATGTGCTAAGTCTTGGTGTACGGTCATTTTGCTGCTATAAATACAGACCAAGATCATCAGCAAACAAGAGACAAAGAGAGTGTGGAAAAATAAGAAGGGCACGCTTATTATTCATCAGCTTTTAAGAAGCATTACGCCCAGTTGCAAGGGAACACTTCAAGATTTATCAGTTTGGTATAGAAGATATTTTCCCTCAATGTGTGAGAACACTTTTCTGTTGTATTCATTGTTCAGTTCTCACACACACGCACACACACCACCACTCAAATACAGTCTTACACAAAGACAATAAACTTGTGTATGTAGTCTTTCTCACATAGACGTAAAAGAAGTGTTGGCTGGAAGGTGCTGCCTTCAGTCTAGACTAGGAGTTCATTTAGGCAGTAGTGTAAGTCCTAAGCTGTGTAGGATTTGAACAATCAATTGTATAAATCTAAGCCTTCTAGTGGATCCTACCCGAGGTGGTAAAAGGGGTGACGTAGGAGCAGTTGAAGTCTCCGAATATCCATAAACATATCTTGTGTATTTAACTGATTAACTGTTGTTTTCAAATTGTTATGATCAGTTAGAGTATCCGTCAGTTCAGTTGTCACCGTAACTTAACTGATGAATGCAAAAACTAATCTACCCTTTTTCAGTTATTCAGTTTACATAAGTTAAAATGTTTTCTAATTTAGCAGTCTTCTTCACGAAGGATTACTTCGAGTTTTTTCCGCTTGGTTTTAAACCAAACTCGATTTAATTCATCGGTTTCAATATTCTTAGAACACGAGCTATTGCAGCTCATTAGAGAATATAGTGTTCGAAATGTCTTCGAAGGCACTAGCACACTCATTCCTTCATAAAGTGATCACTTGTTTCTTTTGCAAAAGGACTTATGGGCATGTGAAGAAGGATTATCCCAACTACGCCAATTGATGTGCAAAGAAAAGGTTGCCTAAGGAGCCGGTTGCCAAGTGATTGTGAAAGATACATCTTATGGAAAATGGCAATAAGACCGTTGTGTTTTAAAAACTTTATTTAAGAACTGTTCTTTTTATTTTCTAGTATTTGAATTCGGAAAACACTTTTGTTGCACAGTGATAGGATCGATTGGGAGATAAACATTAAGATATAATAGTTCGGTTCTTGAATTATTGAACACCAATGAATTAAATCGAGTTTGGTTTTCAAATCAAGCGGAACACACTCAAAATAATTTTTCGTAGAAACCGATTAATTATTTTGTAAAACATTTAAAAGATATGCAAGTCGAATGAGTAAAAAAATTTTGTGTAACGCTCCGAAAATTTGAAGGTCCAAGCGAACCACATGCATACGAGATATTAAATTCTTTATGTATTCCAATTAATTGTTTTAATTGCATTAATTAATTATGTTGTGCATATTGACATGTTTAAATTATATTTTCTACATGGTTGCATTAAAATGTATTTTTAAAGGTTATTCGAGTTGCGATCGAGGAACAGAGACCGAGGTCTGAAAAATAAAAAATGTTTTTATTAAATAATTGTTTTAATTATTTGAAATATGATTGATTTTTTTTCATATTTTTGAAAATATGGGGTTTTTAGGTGATTTTATACGCCGGGACGAAATTTTTATCGGTGTTGGTTTTTCAACAAAAATACAAACGTTTTGACAACCCGGCTAATAAATTCAAAAACTTCATTAAACAAAATTATTTTTAATATCTTAATTAAGCATTAATGAGCCTAATTAACCCCACTAATGGGGCTAAGCTTGATTAAAGTGTAATCAACTATATATTATGCAATAAACCTACCCCAATTGATCGTAAACCCACGCCCCACACCCCTTCACAAATTCAGAACTCTTTCACCCCATCAAACACACGGCACACACATCATAACTGGAGGGAAAGCATCAAGGTTCTTCAAGGAAAAATCAAGTCAAGGTTGTCGTCGCCGTTCTTCGCAATCGTCAACGTAAAATCGTGCGTTAAATACGCAAAGGCACGTCATATTTCTTCCCTTCAAACATCTATCACACCATAATATTTATTTGATCATGACTTGAAAGAAAACATGACACACAATTTTATTTTCGTAACTATGTACATATAGGTTTTAAACTTGTGTTATTTGATTCCAAAATCAAGTTTTTATGTTGTAAAAAGGGCTGCCATGAATTAGAGTGATATAGGGCATGCTTTACACGAATTTAAGGGCCTAGAACATGCACCAACAGGCTGCACACGCACATGAGCAAGGCTGGAACCGAAATCTGTTGTGGGGTGATCAAGTTGCTTGGTTTATGGGTTTTGCTGCTGGGCTTGGGTTCGGTTTGGACCAGGCCTTGGCTAGGGTCTGTGAGGGGTCAAGGGAAGAGTCCTAGCCACGCTAGGACTCGAGTAAGAGGGCTGGGAATAGCGCAGGTGTGCAGCAACTTGTGCAGGGTTTGTGGCTCGGCCTGGGGGCTTTGGGTTGGGCTAGGTTAGGTCCTTAAGGTCCTAAAAAGGTGCACAAGGGGCTGGTTCAGGGTCTGGGTTGGTTGGCTAGGTCCTAGCAACATAAACAAGAGTCCTTGTCATAGTGGGTTTCTTAGCCATGGCATGTCCAGGGATTGTGGCTTCGGTTTTCAAGCTTGGGGTCGATTCCTTAGGTTCTAATGGTCCAGGAGGGTGCCTAGTTGGGTTGGCTCGGGTTTGGCTCGGGCGTGGCTCGAGTAAATTGGGAGATGACTCGGTGTGTTCGAATATGTGTCAAAAACAAAATTTAAAAGTCTAAAATTGGAACCATGGGTCCACGGGTGTGGTTCATGGCTCACAAAATTAGAATAAATAATAATGCTATGTTTAAAATACGTGATCAAAATATGGAGGTTTGGATTTATCCGAGATTTAATTGTCGCACGAAACGTTAATTAAAGAATCAATTGAAAAACCTAGTTTTAAGCTTTATAAAATTATGAAAAATTATATTTAAGCTCAAATAATTAGTAAAAGTCTAATTTTTTAATTTGGGAATTTTATATTAAGTTTTGGTTTAGTTCGGGATTAAAACGCATTAATACGTTAAATTTAAAGATTAATTTAAAAGTCGTGAAATTAAGCTAAATAAAAATATGAGAAAATTCATGTAAGCTTACATAATTATTTGGGACATGGTAGAGTCAATGGAATTAAAAAAAAAAGTCAAAAACGTGAAATTTTACGTCCACGGGCAAAACGGTAATTTTACATCCGAAAATTAGTAAACGTCATGGCAGTGTCATGAATGCTATTTTATGTGCTAATATGACTATTTTCAATGATTATAAATGTTTATGAATTTTTATATGTTAATATGTCGATTTTAAATGTTTATGAATTTTTAGGATGTTAATATGTTTATTTTTAATGTTTATGGATTTTTAATATGTAAAAACGTTTATTTTAAATGTTTATGATTTAAATGTTTATTTTAAATGTTTAAGATGTTGAAATGTTGATTTTAAAACGTTTATGGCTTTTTTTATGATTTTTATATGTTAAAACGTTTATTTTAAATGTTTATGATTTTTATGATGTAATATTAAACATTAAAATATATGTTGCATGATTGGTTTAAAAGAAAAACGTTATATGCATGTTTAAATTTTATAAAGTGATGAGAATATGAAACTTTGAAGGAAGTGAAGTAATTGTGTCTAAATACGATGATATGTTAGAGATATCGTGAGGGTTATGGTCCCAGTGGGAGCCCGACGATGGTCTTTCCTTGGATATAGATATGTAGATGTATACTATAATATATTACTACGTAAGGCCAAGGCTCAGTTAACCGGTGAGACTGAAACGTCTGCCCTTTTATTGCTTAAAAAGTACTAGAATTTTTTTTTTAAACACGCAATTTTCAACCATATACATTTCCCACATAAAAATGTTTTTATAAAATGTTTTACCCTTTAAAATAAACACCAACCATCTAGCATTTTAGAAAAATCAAGTGCAATAGTCATAAATTTAAATCGTCAAATGTTTTACCAAAAGCATAAATAAATAGTCTTAAAATCATTAACATATATCATGATTCATAAATCGTAAATGCGGAAAAAGTAGAAGCGCTAGTCCTCAGGTTGTGTGCACCTTAAGTCTAGTCAAATCATCCGTCAAGCCCTCCCTCAATCTCACCTGCATTCATCACACCTAGTGAGTCTAAAGACTCAACGCACCATAATCGTTATAACAAATAATACGTATAAAACCACATGCAACAGTGAAAATATTTTTACGTAAAAATAATATTTCATGACATGCAAACATGAACTTTAACTTTCCTTTTTCCTCAACATGACATAACATAAAACATTTTTCATGATCATAAACATTTTTCCTTTTCCTTTTCCTTTGTTGAATTCAGATCGTTAATTATGACTTTCCTCAAACCTTAAAAAGTCAATAGATCCATCTACATGAAACAGCAGCACTGGGCGGCGAGGGACCCCAGCAACACTCTCACCGATCAACTGGGCCCTGGCCTATCCTCTTTCGAATAGAAATACGATCGTCGGGATTCCCTCTAGGACCTTTTCCCATAAATTGGCTCCCTCGGGGGCCTTTTCCCCTCACGATATTCCCATTTTTACCGTTACCTCATACCGTTATCTCAGTAGCCACAATTACTTCACTTATTTCAATGTTTAACATTCTCATCACTTTATAAAATCATGCATAACATAACGTTTTTGTTTTGAAACCAAGCGTGCATTATGTATTTTAAATGTCAACCTTAAATCATAAAAATCCATGGACATTTAAAAATCATAATTTAATCATGAACATTTCATAAACATTTAAAAATAACCATAATGTCATAAAAATTACATTTAGAGCACTGTCATGACGTTTACTAATTTTTGGTGTAAAAAGACCGTTTTACCCCTGGACTTGATATTTTACGTTTTTGACTTTTTTCTTTATTTCTTGACTCTAACATGTCCCAAATAATTATTTAAACCTAAAATAATTTTTTCCATAATTTTATTTAGCTTAAATATTAAACTTTTTCATTTATCTTTAATTAATTGTTTTGACGGTGTTTTAATCCCGAAAAATCCCAAACTTTAATATAAAATTCCTAAATTCAAAATTTAGTCTTTTAATATTATTTTAGCCCTTATGAGCCATGACTCGATCCCCGTGAGCCGTTTTTCAATTTTTATTAGTTAAAAACCCTAATATGACACCTAAACTTCGACCCCAAGCCAACTATCGATTTTCTCGAGTCACCCCCGAGCCAAGTTGATCCAAACCCTGACGAACATCCTAGAGTACCATATTGGACCCTTAGACCACTTATAAACCCCTTCCAAAACCAAAAACGAATGCCCCTCCCTTACCCATAAGCTGGCCGAGAGTTTCATTTTAGAAGGACTCAAGTTTGCGAACCTATGGACCCAACTATCGCTCCAGCACCCAAACCACCCTCTATAACTTCTACATAGGACCCTAAGGACTCACCATAGCCCAGCCCCTAAGCCCTGGACCGAGCCCTTCAACTCCTGGACGCCTAAACTCTCCCACACTCATGCTGTGTTTTTCTCGGGTGGCTAGGACTCCTTCCCCATCCCTTGGTTCGAGTCCTAGCATGGCTAGGACTCTTCCCTTGACTCAACCCCATCCCTGGCTAGCCCTGACCCCAAGCCAAGGCCCAACGAGCCCCTTCACGTGAAAGCCGAACCCCATGACAGCAAACTGTTTCCAGCAAGCTTATTCCTTCGGTTTTATGGTGGTTCAGGCGTGAGTGTGTGGCTCTAAAACAGATGTGAACCACTCTTGATCTTACTTATATCATGGCAGCCCCTTAACCAAATAATATACAAGTTATTGGAATCAAAAATCATGTTTTAACATCACCCATGCATGAAAAATGAAAAATAATCAAGTGTTCCACGCTTATTCATGCAAAACGATTTTAAATATTTACTATGGTGTGAAAGACAAGAAAAGGAAGAAATATGGCATGCCTTTCCATTATATACGCACGAAAAACCGTTGACGTCGAAGAACGGGGTGAAAACTTGGCTTGAATCCCCTTGAACCTACGAAATTTCCTTCAATATGTTGTGCAGTGTGTGTTGTGCTTTTCGAGGAGAGTTTTCTGAAATTGAAAAGTGTGTGGCCGTGTACAATGGTGTAGGGTTTTGGGTGATTAACACTTTAAATACTAATTTAATACCATCAAGGCTTTTAGGCCTATTAAACCTCTAAATTGAGCCTATTAGTCTTAATTAGGATTTAATAAAATATTATCAAAGTTTTTGTTTAAATAAATTTGTGAATTTATTAGCCGGATTGCCAAAAAGCTCGCATTTTTATTGAAAAACCAACACCGATAAAATTTACGTCCCGGCGTATAAAATCACCTGAAAATCCCTTATTTTCAAAAATATGAAAAACCATCAACCATATTTTAAACAATTAAAAATAATTATTTAATAAAAACATTTTACGTTTTTCAACCCTCGGTATCCATTCCTCGATCACAACTAGGGAAGGCAATTTTCTCCGCGAGTTCGGGTCCCCGCTGGGAAAACCCAAAAGGGGGCGGTTTCGGGAGAAAGCTTTCGGTTTCGATTTCGATTTCGGGGATTTTTAAAATCCCCGCAATGATTCGGGGGAGAGTATGGGGATGATATCCCCATCCCCGAACCCGGCCCGATAATATTAATAATAATAAAAAAGAAAGTTGGTTATTGGTTGGAATAATAATAATAATAATAATAATATATAAAATAAAAAAATATCTAACCTAACCCCTCAATTCCCATTCTCCCCTTCACCACCGATTCACGCCTCATGCCTCCAATAGTCTCCAACTCACACTCCAAGTCTCCAACTCTTCACGACAAAATGGTAAGTCACCGATTCTATTTGTATGGGTAAAGATTTGTTAATATAATTTTTGTGTAAAGATTTGTTGATATAATTTTTTTGGGCATTAAATCCTTGCTCCTGCTATGTTTTGATCTGGGATTTATCAAATTAGGATAATTTGATGATTTGTTCGCAATTGCCTTGTTCGGTTTGTGTGCGTGTGTGCTTAGATTGCTCTGTTGCCATATTATTTGCTGTGTCGTCTATATTACTATTTGCCATATTATTTTGCTGTGTGCTTTACCATAATCTGTTTTTAAGAAAAGGTAATTAGCGGTGGCCGGTGGGAGAGTTAATGCTTATGGGTAATGAGATAGTATCAGGGACGGAATGAGTGTGCGAGCATTTCTTATGGGTGTGCGAGCATTTTTTATTTTCTTATGGGTGTGTGAGCATTTCGGTGAGCTATTTTTCGGAAAATTGCAGAGACGGAATGAGTTATCGAATAGTGAAAAAGGTTAATGACCGAGTTGTTCGGACTAAATCTTTTGTATTTTAACCTGAATCTTTTGTTCGTCATTGTTAAATCAGTGCATATTCTATGGTTTCATCATCTACCTCTTCCTTGTTTCTATTTGTTCAATGAATTTTGGATTTAGTGAAAACTTGTTCTTTTTTTAACACAATGAGAAGTTTGTTTTAATTATCCATAATTATCTCTTATGCAAATTATTTGATATCATTTCAGATGGAATCTAATGATAAAGAGGTTGAGACTGCTCTAACTGTAGGAAGTCAAGCACTTGCATCGAAAAATGATAGTGTTTTGAACGAGGAAAATGAAATACCTCAAAATGAGAATTTAGATGCTGAAATTATGGGAGCAGATAGTGGAAATAAAAGAAAATTTAGATCTCTTGCATGGGATCATTTTGAGAGGAAGCTAATTGGAGAAAAATGGAAAGCGATATGCAATGATTGTAAGAAGTCTTTAGGTGCTGAAAGTAAGAATGGTACCAGACATTTGCTTGACCACATAAAAACATGTTTGCACAAAAAACTGGAGACTATAAAGCAATCTCTATTGCAACCAACAAAATCCAGTGACGAGACAACGATGTGATCGAGCAAAACTTGCACTGTGGAATCCTTAATAAAATTATAGTTTTGTATGCTCAATTTTAATCGCAAGCGCACGATGTCAAGTAATAGTATAATGTACGTGAGTACGAGTATCGTTCCATTGAAGACTGTGTTTGACAATTATTATTTCAGTTATTAAATCTTTAGCAACGAAAATTGATTGATTGCTTATTAATACTATGCTTAAATAAATATGCAAATAAACTAATTCAAGAATTGAATAATAAGAATTTATATCTAGAGTTGTTGATTAAAATTCAATGAAAAATGGATTTGTTGGGAATATCGGTTCACCTACCCCTCGTTAATTAATTAACTCGTTCGCTAGTGATTTATTCTTCCGACAGGATTTCCTATTTCATTGAACACACTCTCTCGAGCTATGCCAAACTAATTCTACTCAGTGAAGTAATTAAATGTTTTTAATTATTTATCAAAAGTGAATCGCATGTTGATCGATGAAATCCCCTAGTTTTCGACCCTTAGGACTATGACTATCGGCACGTATCCAATTTCATATATCTATGCAAATTGTAGATCCACGGATTATACTACTCGTTCCTATCACAAGCTATTCTCTCGAACTCACTCGCAATATAAAAACGTTGTTAAAGTTAGCTACGCTCTAACAACACGAAGAAAAACAATAGTATAATCAAGAATAACGCACTAATCGAAATATAAATTAATTAAATCGAAGTTTGGGGGAGGATCCCCTTAAATCCCAACAAATATTTAAAGTTAGCTACTTGAATTCATATTAGAAATACACAAAACAAATTTTGAATGATAGAAACTAGATTATAAATACTATGCGTGACGAAAAGTCGAAGAACGATGCCCGGAAATCTTCAATTCTTCACTCCAGGCGCTTTTTCTCCTTCCTCAAGCTTTCAATGCTGAATAATGTCTCTTTCACCCAAAAAACGTCCAAAGATCCTTTCCATATCATCCACATCCCCAGATTAAGGTAAAGAATCGGCAAGGAACATTTTCCAAAAATAGGTGGCGCTCGGGCGGTAGAGAATTACCGGTCGAGCGCCACACATTCTGTAAATTTCTTGGAGAATGCGGCAGTCGCGCTCGAGCGGTAGAAAATTACCGCCCGAGCGCCGAGTCTTCTATAAATTTTCATCTCGGAAAGCATTTCTCGCGCTCGAGCGGTAAAATATTACCGCCCGAGCGCCATCCTCTCTGGAATTTTGCTGCGCGGATCACCTCTCGCGCCCGAGCGGAGAAATTCTACCTCTCGGGCGCCAGTCTTTCTGTATGTTTTTCTCCTCGGCTTGCATCTTTTGTTCTGATTTCAGTTTCCCGGTCATTTTCCTGCAAATCCATCACGCCCTAGTGAGAAATGATCAAATGCATATGCCTACTCTAAAACGAACAAAATGTAAAAGAAATGTACGCATGCGCAATGCAAACACACACAAAACTAATGCAATAAAACACGTAAAAACCATACATATCAACCCCCTCATACTAACCTTTTGCTTGACCTCAAGCAAAATAGGTTACAGACCACATCCAAGACATGAAACAAACACAAAATGAAATTATTAAAAACAATTAAGCTGATGGCGAAACAACAAACTGACATTTCATACCTCAGCGGGTTTTTGAACTACATCCAATTAGTCCACTCACAGTACTTATTAACACTCCTTCCAAAATATCACAACACATTTTTATTTTGCCAAAAGATGTGGTCGTGTGTGTGTGTCGTGGATTTTTCTAGCTTGTGCTTCAGATAGTTTTATTCGCAAATCATGTGGGTCGCCGAATCAACAAGTCAACGCAAGTTTCTCTATCCTGAGTTCTGTTTCTATTCGTGACCATCCAGTAAACACATAAAGTTGTAGAGTTTCATAAGTGAACAACAAAATGTAGGGAGTCAGTAGCCATAAGTGCTCAAGTGGTTCAGACAGCTTGGGAGTACGTAGATCATTTTCACTATGCGCTTGTCAGAAATTTTATCTGACATTCCTCAACGCCTTACATCTCCATCTTTTTAGCATTGGGATAGGATTTCATCCCTTTTTGGCTCCCCCACACCTTACATACCCCTCTTTTTTTTTTTTTCATTTAGCGCATAGTTTTCTCATGCATACTCCCTAGGCTTGTAATATAGTGTATGTTTATTTATCTGGCCTAGGGAAGAAATTGGTCCTATGCACGATGGGGATGAAGGTTATTTGAGGTATACTTTTGATTTTCTACTCGAGTTCATGCCACTGATCAGTCACTTATTTCAACATAAATTCAATCAAGTTCTACTCACATCTCATGTTTTTCCGGTTTCCCTCACAGATTATTTTGAACTCAACTGTCATTCATACCACTAGCAAAATCCACTACATGTGCATAGAAAATTTCAATTCGCCTGGGGATTCATAACGAGTGATAAGACAAAGTGACATGCAGTTCATCTAGCCCAAAATCATCATTGGCTCCCGATTTACTTGTTTCACCATCAACTGACACACATGCAAAACAAATACGAACGACCACACAACGAACCGACCCCCTCATACTAAGTGTGAGCAATGAAACCATTACACAAAAAAAAAAAAAAAAAAAAAAAAAAAACAAAAACAAAACACAGAAGTGCACACACTAATGGAAACATAGCAGAATATGAAACTACATGCTAAATTAAAATAACGGTACGAAATAAAACATAAAGCAGTAAAAGAGACTCAAATAAAAAACGAAGAAAGGGGAAACAATGAACTCTCCTGATCAAGGCTCCTCCACATCGTGCTCCGGTGGTGGCACTCCGGTGGCATCCCCTTGCGGAAAGTAGTCATACTTGAACAGGTAGGGAGGAACGAACGGCGGGAGTGGTGGAATGGTCCCTGGATCTACGCCCCCGTGGAGGAGCATAGTGCGCATCATGGATTCGAGGTGGCCAAGATGTGTCGCGACATTGTTGTTGACCTGCTCCTGATGAGTCATGAAGGCAAGGATCTCATCCATTTTGTCATTCTGGGTGCGCCTGCGGGGCTGTGGGCGACGAGGGGTGGCGGCGCTTGAACCTCCTACTTCCTCCTCCTAAGTGAGGAAGTCTATCTGTCGTTTCGCCTTCTTCCGCCGCCAATCATCCACACAAATAGGCTTCATGGGTTGTAGCCACTCCTCATCGTCCCGGAAAATAACTCCCGCTCGGGCACACAATTCGGATATGATGGTAGAGAAAAATAGGCCGATGTGGCTGTTATTTATGCTCATCATGATTTGAGCGTGTAATAGCTTGCCCACGTTAATGGCGTAGTCCTGGGATACCGCGAAAAGTACCACTGCCCGCTCTTTCTGCACCTCACTCTTGTGGGAAATTGGCATCATCCTTCTGGCCAGAAATAGATACCACAGGGCAATATCGGTCCGCAAATATTTTTTGTCGAAGCAACTCGGGGGTCCCCCAAATGGTTTCTAAGTTGCCCCTGGAAGGCACAAAGTCTCAATGATCATCGAGTAGTTAGGGTCAACAACTAATGCCTCGAATTCGGAGTCGTCAACGTCGGCCGTTTCTAATAGGGCATTAATCGTGAATGAATCGAACGGCACAAGCCGACCTCTAACAAATGCTTTACCATTCGTTCGTTCACCGGCATTCGCATAGAATTCCCTAACTACAGACACCACTGCCGCTCTAGGTTGCTCGCCAAATTTTACCCATCCTCGTTTCTCTAATCCCCCAAGAGTCTCCACATGTCTATCCTCGAATAGACGACGAAATCCCCTTTCAGCAATGGGGTTTCTATGCATCTTAGCATGTTCAAATCGATCCCATGCCGACTCACTCACAAAGCGTGTTCTATCAAACGAGGAGGAAGAAGAAGAACCAGGAGTACCTTTCAATTTCTTTGGTGCCATAATGGTGTTAATGATGGAGAGGATGAGTGGAGAGAAGAAGCTGACCGGGGAGAGGTGTTCTTGCTTCCCAAAGAAGATTGTGCCTTGTCGCTGGAGAATTGAGTGGAGAAAGAAGTACCTGCACAACAAAAATCGAAGAAGGGGGCGAGAGTGATGTTAGAGATTGAGAAAATTCAGAGTGAGAAAGGGGAAAGGGGGTTCGCGTTTTTATCTGCAGGCGCGCTCGAGAGGTAAAAAATTACCGCTCGAGCGCCAGGTTCTCTGGAATTTTGTTTCGCGAAATGAGTGATCGTGCTCGAGCGGTATAAAATTACCGCCCGAGCGCCAGGTTCTCTGGAAATTTATTATTATTATTATTATTTTTAATAAAAACAAAACACCAATAAAAGAAAATATACTGACAAGAAAGAAAAATCAAATTAACTGCAAGAGAAGGGAAAGAAAGGTAGTTCTCAATTTGCACTCGAGAGCTAGACTGTCGGCTGGTCTCAATTTGAATTGTCTTGGAACCGGGTGATTCCAAGTTGTGGCTCAATTATGCCACCCATGTAGTGCTTCAGTCGCTGGGCATTGACCGTGAATGTCCCATCTTTACCATCGTGCAGTTCCACGGCTCCCGACGGGTATACTTTAGAAATCACGAATGGTCCAGACCATCGTGACTTCAATTTTCTAGGAAACAGTCGCAACCGGGAGTTGTAGAGTAGGACATTGTCACCTTCCTTGAATTCCCTCTCGATGATCCGCTTGTCATGGGGCCTTCTTCGTCTTCTCCTTGTATGACAGTGCAAGATCCTATGCCAGGTTCCGGAATTCCTCTAACTGATCCAGTTGCAGCAGACGTCGTTCACGTGCGTCAGTAAAATTAAAGTTCAATGCTTTTGTGGCCCAGTATGCTCGATGCTCCAACTCTACAGGTAAATGACATGCTTTACCAAACAACAACCTATATGGTGTAGTGCCTATAGGCGTTTTAAAAGCAGTCCTATATGCCCAAAGAGCATCATCTAATCTCACTGACCAGTTTTTCCGGCTGACACCTACAACTTTCTCCAAAATCCGCTTTATCTCTCGGTTCGACACTTCCACTTGACCACTCGTTTGGGGGTGATATGGGGTAGAGATCTTGTGTGTGACACCGTATTTGCTCAAGAGTTTTTCAAATAATTTATTGCAAAAATGGGTGCCACCATCACTAATGATTGCTCTTGGTGTCCCAAACATGTTGAAAATAATTTTCTTTAAAAATTTCAGGACCACTTGAGCATCATTAGTGGCATACGCTTCTGCCTCTACCCACTTAGACACATAATCAACCGCAACCACGATATATTTTTTCGTGAACGAACTGGGAAACGGTCCCATGAAATCTATCTCCCATACTACAAAAACCTCACACTCCATAATATTATTTAATGGCATTTCATGAAGGTTAGAGATGTTACCTGACCGCTGGCATTTATCACAGGTTAGCACATAAGTATGAGCATCTTTAAAGAGGGTTGGCCAATAAAAGACACATTCAAGTACCTTAGATGCCGTCCTTGTTGGTCCAAAATTACCACCTACCCACGGTCATGGCAATAGTTGAGGATTTGCCCAAACTCCTCCTCTGCAACACACCTTCTTATCATGGAATCTGCACAAATCTTAAACAAAAATGGTTCCTCCCAAAAATAGTATTTCACGTCAGAGAAAAATTTCTTTCGTTGGTGAAACGATAGATTTGGTGGTGGTGTGCCCGTGACAAGAAAGTTAGCAAAATTTGCATACCAAGGACAGTGTCTCACCTCAAATAGCTGCTCATCAGGAAACCAATCATTTATAGCTTGATATACACAATCATCACTAATTAGCTCTAACCTGGACAAGTGATCCGCTAACACATTCTCGACACCTTTTTTTATCTTTTATTTCTAAATCAAATTCTTGCAATAATAAAATCCACCGAAGTAAGTTTGGCTTTGCATCTTTTTTAGCAAGTAAATATTTCAATGCCGAGTGATCTGTGTAAACGATTACTTTGGACAAAACAAGGTATGAATGAAATTTGTCAAGTGCAAATACTACTGCAAGTAATTCCTTTTCAGTTGTTGCATAATTCAATTGAGCCTCGTCAAGGGTCTTACTTGCGTAGTAAATTGTATGAAATACCTTGTTTTTACGCTGGCCAAGCACAGCCCTCACCGCCGTATCACTGGCATCGCACATGACCTCGAAGGATAAATCCCAATCTGGTGCCACCAAGACAGGAGCTGTCACCAATCGCTCCTTCAACTCTTCATATGCCTGTACACAGTCAGAATTAAAATCAAAAGGCACATTTTTCATAAGCAAGGAAGAAAAGGGTTTTGCAATTTTAGAAAAATCTCTGATAAAACGTCGATAGAAACCGACATGTCCTAGAAAACTTCTAACTCCCTTCAGGGATGTCGGAGGTGGTAAGTTCTTGATAACTTCCACTTTTGCCTTATCCACCTCTATTCCATTCTCCGAAATCTTGTGCCCTAGGACAATTCCTACTTGTACCATGAAGTGGCACTTCTCCCAATTAAGTACCAAGTTCGTCTCCTCGCACCTTCTCAACACGGATCTCAAATTCTGCAAACACTCATCAAACGTTGCACCAAAGATAGAAAAGTCATCCATAAATATTTCAAGAAAGGTCTCAATCATATCATGGAATATAGCAGTCATGCAGCACTGAAATGTAGCAGGTGCATTACAAAGAACAAAAGGAATACGGCGAAAAGCAAAAGTTCCATAAAGACAAGTGAAAGTGGTTTTCTCTTGGTCCTCAGGTGCAATAGTGATTTGATTATACCCCGAATACCCATCTAGAAAACAATAAAATTCATGCCCCGCTAATCTTTCCAACATTTGATCAATAAAGAGAAGGGGAAAATGGTCCTTACGGATGGCATCATTCAACTTCTTATAGTCAATACGCACTCTCCACCCCGTAACAGTTCTCGTGGGAATAAGTTCATTCTTTTCATTAGTGATCACCGTGATCCCACCTTTCTTTGGCACGCATTGAACAGGACTTACCCAAGCACTATCTGAAATAGGATAGATAATACCTGAATCGAGAAGCTTAATAGTTTCAGCCTTCACTACCTCTTGCATATTTGGATTTAGTCGTCTTTGAGGTTGCACGAGAGGTGAGTACTTTTCTTCCATCAAGATTTTATGAATGCATATCGATGGACTGATTCCCTTGATATATGCCACCTTCCAGGCGAATGCCCTTTTGTGCTCTTTGAGAACTTGCAACAATTTTTTCTCCATAGCATCTGTCAAAGCAGCAGAAATAATGACAGGCAAAGTGTTATTTACACCTAGGTATACGTACTTTAAGTGCGGAGGTAAGGGTTTGAGTTCAAGCATTGGTGGTTCTTCAATGCTTGACTTTGGAGGGATCAAATCTCTGCGCTCTCCTAGATCTTCCAGTCTCATCCTCATCGGCCTTCTCCATAGATGGTTGGCATTAAAGTATGCCACTATTTCAGCTTTTTCTGCGTCCAAGTCGTCATCCTCCAATTCAATTGTGAGGGTGGCTTCCAAAGGGTCCCTAAGAGCATCTTGCACATAGATAGACACGAGAACATCAACAGCATCAATTCTATAACAATTATCAGAGTGCATTGTGTGCTTAAGTGCATTAAAAACATCAAAAGTGATCTCTTCCTCGCCCACTCTCAATCTCAACTTCCCTTCTTGAACATCAATCAGGGCCTTGCCAGTTGCAAGGAAAGGTCTCCCCAAAATTAGAGGCATCTCCCTATCCTCCTCCATGTCGAGCACCACGAAATCTGCAGGGAAAATGAATTTATCAACTTTCACTAGCACATCCTCAATAACTCCCCGTGGATACTTGACAGATCTGTCTGCTAGCTGCAAAGACATCTTGGTTGGCTTAGGCTCTCCTAATCCGAGTTTCTTGAATACAGATAAAGGCATAAGATTAATACTTGCACCAAGATCACACAAAGCTTTGTGAAAAACAACATCCCCAATCATGCAAGGAATAGAAAAACTCCCTGGATCTTTTAGTTTCGGTGGTATCTTGTTTTGTACCAACGCAGAGCAGTTTCCAGTCAAGTTTACCATCATATGATCTTCCAGCTTCCTCTTGTTAGCTAAGATGTCTTTCAGAAATTTAGCGTAGCTTGGCATTTGCAACAGAGCATCAGCAAATGGTATATTGATGTGCAACTTTTTGAATACCTCTAAGAACTTACCGAATTGCGCATCTAATTTCGCTTTTTTTAATGCTGCAAGGAAAGGTGGGGGAATTGCAATTGTTGATTGTGCAGTGGGTGTGGGTGTAGGTTTAGAAGACTTACCTATGGATATGTCAGTCGCTCCCTTTCTTTGATCTTCTTTTTCTTTCTCTTCTTGTTTAAGCACTTTTCCGCTCCTCAACTCTATGGCTTTCACTTGCTCTTTCGGGTTAGTTTCCGTGTTGCTTGGCAAGGTGCCTGGTTCTGTGCTCATGATCATTTTAGCCAACTGACCTATTTGATTCTCCAAACCCTTTATTGATGCATCCTGATTTTGCAGTCTAATCTCGGTGGCTGAAATGAACTTAGACATCATCTGCTCCAAACTAGATTTCTCATCTCGAGGCTCATGTCGATACATCGGTTGCTTATTATACTGCTGTCCTCCTTGTGGTTGAGTCTGACTGCCTTGACCGCCCCATGAGAAGTTGGAGTGTTGTCTCCATCCAGGATTGTATGTATTTGAATAAGGATCATTCCTTGGACGGTTTTGAATCCCCACTTGATTTACCGGTGCCTCCTCATTCGCATAGAAATGACCACTGTCTTGACAGTCCTTAACATAGTGTTCTCCTCCGCATTTTTCGCAAAATATCTCTTGCAGGCGCATCGCTGTTCCGTTTACGTTCATGTTGTCTATTTTCCTGTTGAGTGCTTCTAATTGTGCAGTGACAATTGAAAATTCAGTTACCTGGTGTACTCCTGCATTCCTTCGCTGAGTGTTCCTTTCAGATTGAGGGTGATAGCTGCTAGCAGCCATATCCTCTAGTAACTCATACCCCTCTTCGGCCGTTTTCCTCAACAGATTTCCGCAGGCCGCAGCATCTATCATGGTTCGATTAGATGAAATTAAACCATAGTAAAAAGTTTGGACAACTAACTCAAGAGGCAACTCATGATGTGGGCATCTTCGCAATAAGTCTTTGTAGCGCTCCCAAGCCTCGTAGAGTGACTCCTGCTCAAATTGAGAGAAGGTGGTTATATCCGCTCGCAGCTTCATGGTTTTTGATGGAGGAAAGTATTTCAAGAGGAATGCCTTAGCCATGTCTTCCCAATTTGTGATTGACCCTACATGCAAACAATTCAACCAAGATATAGCTTTATCACGCAAAGAGAACGGAAATAAACGTAGCCTAACAGCATCATCTGAAACTCAATTAAATTTAAAAGAATCGCAAATTTCTAAGAAGTCGGCTATGTGAGTGTTCGGATCATCCATCGCATTCCCCCCGAATTGGACAGTGTTCTGAATCATTTGAATTATGGCTGGCTTGATCTCAAACTTGTTTGCCCTGACAGTTGGTCGCACTATGCTTGGACGTGCTCCATCAAGCGACGGTTGCGCATACTCCAGCATGGGTATGCGCCTTGGCTCTTCGACCCTTAGATCTTCGTGATGCTCTTCCTCACGTTCGTTTCTGTTCATTATGTCTCTAACCCTCTGTTGTTGTCCTCTTCTGCGTAAGGTTCTTTCAATCTCGGGATCGAATATCTCTAGTTCAGACTCTAGAGACCTTGGCATGCACAAGAGAGATACCTGCGAAGAAAACGAAGGTGTCAACAAAAATAAAATATAGAATGCTAAAGTAAATAATTGAGAATAAAATTGTAGATTAACAGTCCTCGTCAACGGCGCCAAAAACTTGATCGAGCAAAACTTGCACTGTGGAATCCTTAATAAAATTATAGTTTTGTATGCTCAATTTTAATCGCAAAAGCACGATGTCAAGTAATAGTATAATGTACGTGAGTACGAGTATCGTTCCACTGAAGACTGTGTTTGACAATTATTATTTCAGTTATTAAATCTTTAGCAACGAAAATTGATTGATTGCTCATTAATACTATGCTTAAATAAATATGCAAATAAACTAATTCAAGAATTGAATAATAAGAATTTATATCTAGAGTTGTTGATTAAAATTCAATGAAAAATGGATTTGTTGGGAATATCGGTTCACCTACCCCTCGTTAATTAATTAACTCGTTCGCTAGTGATTTATTCTTCCGACAGGATTTCCTATTTCATTGAACACACTCTCTCGAGCTATGCCAAACTAATTCTACTCAGTGAAGTAATTAAATGTTTTTAATTATTTATCAAAAGTGAATCGCATGTTGATCTATGAAATCCCCTAGTTTTCGACCCTTAGGACTATGACTATCGGCACGTATCCAATTTCATATATCTATGCAAATTGTAGATCCACGGATTATACTACTCGTTCCTATCACAAGCTATTCTCTCGAACTCACTCGCAATATAAAAACGTTGTTAAAGTTAGCTACGCTCTAACAACACGAAGAAAAACAATAGTATAATCAAGAATAACGCACTAATCGAAATATAAATTAATTAAATCGAAGTTTGGGGTAGGATCCCTTTAAATCCCAACAAATATTTAAAGTTAGCTACTTGAATTCATATTAGAAATACACAAAACAAAGTTTGAATGATAGAAACTAGATTAGAAATACTAGGCGTGACGAAAAGTCGAAGAACGATGCCCGGAAATCTTCAATTCTTCACTCCACGCGCTTTTTCTCCTTCCTCAAGCTTTCAATGCTGAATAATGTCTCCCTCTCCCAAAAAACGTCCAAAGATCCTTTCCATATCATCCACATCCCCAGATTAAGGTAAAGAATCGGCAAGGAACATTTTCCAAAAATAGGTGGCACTCGGGCGGTAGAGAATTACCGCTCGAGCGCCACACATTCTGTAAATTTCGTGGAGAATGCGGCAGTCGCGCTCGAGCGGTAGAAAATTACCGCCCGAGCGCCGAGTCTTCTGTAAATTTTCTTCTTGGAAAGCATTTCTCGCGCTCGAGCGGTAAAATATTACCGCCCGAGCGCCATCCTGTCAAGAATTTTGCTGCGCGGATCACCTCTCGCGCCCGAGCGGTGAAATTCTACCGCTCAGGCGCCAGCCTTTCTGTATGTTTTTCTCCTCGGCTTGCATCTTTTGCTCTGATTTCAGTTTCCCGGTCATTTTTCTGCAAATCCATCACGCCCTAGTGAGAAATGATCAAATGCATATGCCTACTCTAAAACGAACAAAATGTAAAAGAAATGTACGCATGCGAAATGCAAACACACACAAAACTAATGCAATAAAACACATAAAAACCATACATATCACGATGCTTGGGACATACCATTTCAACCAAGATCACGGGAGGGAAGAGCTTGCGAATATGATTATATTGCATGAGTATCCGCTATCTATGGTTGATCATGTGGGCTTTAGAAGGTACTCTTATACCTTACAACCGTTATCCAAAGTTGTTTCCCGGAACACAGTTAAGAACGATATCATGAAGATATTTGAGCATGAAATAGATAAAACAATGAAACTATTGGATTCAAATGCTAGTCGGATTGCATTGACTACTGATATGTGGACGTCAAATAATCAAAAAAGAGGATTCATGGCAATCACTTCACACTTCATCGATGCTTCATGGAAACTACAAAGTCGGCTTCTGAGGTAAATTTTTTACTTCTCTCTTAAAATTAGTATTTAGTAACGATCCAAATTATTTGATATCATTTCAGATGGAATCTAATGTTAAATTTTATTTTATTTCTTTTTTTACTAGGTTTATATATGTGTCGTGTCCACATACTGCTGAGGTCCTTGCAAAGTCCCTTGTTGATTGCCTCTTGGATTGGAATTTGGATCGTAAGCTATCTACTTTAACTATTGATAATTGCACAATTAATGATGCTATGATTGAGCTTATGCTAGATAAGCTTCCTCTTAGTTCACTTATTTTAGAAGGTAAATTACTTCACATGCGGTGTTGTGCCCATATTTTGAATTTGGTTGTGAGGGATGGACTACAATTAATCAGTGGTAGTATTGAAACAATTCGATATAGTGTCGGATTTTGGATAGCAACACCGAAAAAAGATGAAAAATTTATTGAAACAGCTCGACAGTTGAAAGTTCCAAGCACTAAAAAATTGGAACTTGATTGCAAAACACGTTGAAACTCTACATATTTAATGCTTAACACTGCATTGGAATATAAAGATGTGTTTGCTCGTTTGAAACACCGTGAGAGTTTGTATAAAAGAGTTCCCATAGAAGATGATTGGTCAAAAGTGAGAGAGATTTCTTCTAAATTGGAGATTTTTTATGATGCCACAGAGTTGTTTTCGGGGACCAAGTATCCCATTATAAATATTTTCTTCTCAACTATTTGTGATATGAAGTTGGCAATTGATGATTGGCTTCTTTTGGATGATAATGTGGTGAATACAATGGCAACAAATATGAAATTAAAGTTTGAAAAGTATTGGGAGATTATGAATTGTTTATTGGCAATTGGGAGCATTTTAGATCCGAGGTACAAAATGAAGACAATTCAATTTTATTATCCTCTTATTTATGGTGATATGTCTTCATTTGAGATTGAAAAAATATAAAAAAAATTGTATGAAATTGTTGAAGAGTACAAGAAGAGATCCAAACAATCTCAGGAAGTGAAAGATTCACGATCTTCATATTTAAGACCTTCACTTCCTAAGCATGGTAGTTATGCTGATAAATTTGAGATGTTCATGGATTCCAATACTAATACTGAACTTAAGAAGTCGGAGTTGGATTATTATTTAGAAGAGTCTTTGTTGCCAAGAAATACAAGTGAGTTTGATATCTTATGTTGGTGGAAGACGAATGAGATCAAATATCCCATTTTGCATTATATTGCAAAGGATGTGTTGGCCATTCCTGTGACGACTGTTGCTTCTGAATCAACATTCAGTACTAGTGGGAGAGTTTTAAGTGTTCATCGTAATCGACTTCATCCTAAAACTGTGGAGGCTTTAATGTGTGCTCGAGATTGGTTATGGAGTGAAATTCAAGGTATTAAATAGTTTCATGTAAAAATTGTTTATGATGCTTTATTTATATTTTTAATTTATAATATTTTTTATTTTTTATTTGTTTTGTTAGATTCTATATCTTCGAAGGATCAAAAGTTTGACAACGATTCTGATATAGAGGTAAGTAATAATTTGATTTTTTTTATTGTATTAAAGTGTTTGAAATTTATATATTTTTTCTCTCTGTCTTATTATTTTTTAGGAACAGGAGTCATGCACTAACAGTAATACTGATTACAGCATGGACTATGGAGTGATGTGATGTGATATAATGGAGAAGAAAGTAATCAGATGATGCACGAAAGAAATGTACCGGTTAGGTTTTCTTTTGTGTCGGAAAAATGTTAGTACAGATGGTGGACCTAATCAATTAGTTGTGCTGGTGACGTTGGATACAATTGATTGTGTTTTGTTCTTGTAATTGGTCGAGAGGAGTTGAAGGTGTTTGTGATCATATAGGTTATTTGGTCAAACATTTGAAAAACTAGTCGTATTATTCAAGTTTTGTTTGGATGTGGATTATGGAAGTAGCCACAACAAATTATGATTAAATTTTTAAGGAAAAGAAACATGCTTATATATGTCGCGTTAAGGGGGAGAGAGAGATTATAATAATTTCATAATTTTGGAAGAGATGAGAGAGAGTACATGTCAAGTTGTCATGTACGACGTCAAAATAAATTCTTCAAACAAAAAATTCAAACGAGGGACGATTTTGTAGAATCGAAGATGGGGGCGGGGATATAAAACGGGGGCGGGGATGGGGATGGCAAACCCGCCCCGGCCCCGGCCCATTGCCATCCCTAATCGCAACTTGAATATTCCTTAAAAATACAATTTTATGCATGATGATAATAAATTCATATTTAACATATAAGCATGCATGTCACATAATCAATTAGCATTAAAATCAGTTAATTACTCATTTTTCATGTTTCTTAGATTCGCATGCAATTGGATTACGTCTTCTTAATTTTGGACCTTACAATTCTTCGCCCCTTAAATAGAATTTCATCCTCGAAATTAGAACTTACCGAATAATTCTGGATAGCGACCCTTCAAGTCCTTCTCGGTTTCCCAAGTAGCTTCCTCTTCCGAGTGATTCAGCCACTTGACCTTGACCATTGGAATGACTTTGTTTCGCAATCTTCTTTCTTGCCTTGCTAAGATCTGGATAGGTTTTTTTCATATGTCATATTTGGAGTTAATTGAAGAGGTTAATAATTTAGTACATGTGACGGATTCAACATGTACTTCCGCAGCATCGAAATATGGAACACGTTATGAACTCCAGAAAGTGTCGGTGGCAATGCCACTCTATAAGCTAGTGTCCCAATCCTCTCCAAAATCTCAAACGGACCTATAAATCTTGGACTAAGCTTGCCTTTCTTGCCAAAACACATCACACCCTTCATGGGTGCTATTTTCACAAATACATGGTCGCCCACTACAAACTCTAAGTCCCTTCGTCTTTTGTTCGCATAAATCTTTTGTATGCTTTGTGCAGTCTTCATTCTCTCACGAATTTTGACTACAAGCTCGGTAGTCTCTTCAATCACATCCGGACCAATATCTCTTCTTTCCCCAATCTCGTCCCAATGAATAGGAGATCTACATTTCCTTCCATAGAGTGCTTCAAAAGGAGCCATCCTGATTCATGATTGGAAACTATTATTGTAGGTGAACTCCACTAGAGGTAACTTTGGTTCCCAACTGTCTTGGAAATCAATAACACATGCTCGCAGTAGATCTTCCAAAATCTGTATAACTCTTTCTGACTGACCATCGGTTTTAAGATGGAACGTTGTACTGAATAATAACTTGGTCCCCATCGCTGCAAGCAGACTTTTCCAAAAATATGACGTGAATCTCGGATCCCTGTCAGAAATGATAGATACAGGAATCCCATGCAGACAAAATATCTCTCGAATATACAAGTCGACGTACTGAATCATGGTGAATGTCGTCTTAATAGGTAGAAAATGCGCTGATTTCGTAAGACGATTCACTATCACTCAGATGGCATTCAATCCCTTAACAGTCTTTGGCAATCCCACTACAAAGTCCATGGTGATATTTTCCCATTTCCACTCGGGAATAAGGATTGGCTTCAATTTCCTCGATGGTCTTTGATGCTCTACTTTGACTTGCTGACAAGTCAAGCACTCGGATATAAATCTCAGAATGTCCCTCTTCATGCATGGCCAACAATATAACAACTGCAAATCTTTGTACATTTTCGTGCTACCCGGGTGAATGGAATAAGGTGTGTCATGAGCTTCCTTCATAATAAGATTTCTCAAAGAATCGTCACTAGGAACCCATAACCGATCTCGATAACGAACTATACCATCCACCTCTGAATATAATTCCCGACCCTTGGCTTCATCTCTGGTTTTCCACTTTTGCAATTGCTCATCGGTAGCCTGTCCATCACGAATTCTGTCTCTCAAAGTCGAATGTACTAATAATGTGGCAAGATTAGGGGCCTCGCCCCTAGCATAGACTGTAAGCTCAAACCGCTGTATCTCGGACTGCAACGGTCTTTGAAGTGATAATTGAGTGATAAATGCTGCTTTTCTACTCAGTGCGTCTGCCACAACATTAGCTTTCACCGGATGATAGCTAATCTCACAGTCGTAGTCCTTTACTAGCTCAAGCCATCTGCGTTGTCTCATATTCAGTTCCTTTTGGGTGAAGAATTATTTCAGACTTTTGTGATCGGTTAATATTTTGCACTTCTCCCCATAAAGGTAGTATCTCCAAATCTTCAGTGCAAAAACTACTGCTGCAAGCTCTAAATCATGAGTAGGGTAGTTTTTCTCGTGAATTTTCAACTGTCTCGACGCATAAGCTATAACTCGGTCATTTTGCATCAGAACTGCGCCCAAACCAAGTTTAGAAGCGTCGGTATAAAGAACATACTCCCCTTGCCCCGATGGCATAGATAACACTGGTGCTGATATCAAATCTTGCTTCAACTTGTCAAAACTGTCCTGACACTCGGGTCCCCAAACAAACTTGGCATTCTTCTTTGTCAAAGCGGTCATGGGTACCGCTATAGATGAGAACCCCTGAATAAACTTGCGATAATAGCCAGCCAGTCCCAAGAAACTGCAAATCTCGGTAACACTCTCCGGTACTGGCCACTCTTTCACTGCCTCAACCTTGCTTGGATCAACTTCAACGCCATCGCTCGAAATGATGTGGCCTAAGAATGCCACTCTATCAAGCCAAAACTCGCACTTGCTGAATTTTGCATAAAGCTTTCTGTCTTGTAGTACTTGCAGTGTTGTCCGCAAATGAAGACTATGCTCCTCTCTGCTCTTGGAATGGATCAATATGTCATCGATGAAGAATATAATAAATTGATCCAGATACGGCTGAAATATGCAATTTATGAAATCCATGAAGATCGCTGTCGCATTGGTCAACCCAAATGGCATGACCATAAACTCAATATGCCCATATCTCGTTCGAAATGACGTCTTGTGTACATCTGACTCTTTTACTTTCAATTGATGGTATCCAGATCGCAGATCAATCTTAGAAAATATCGATACTCCTTGCAACTGATCAAATAAATCTTCAATTCTTGGCAGTGGATACTTGTTTTTTATAGTGACCCTATTAAGCTCTCGGAAATCGATGCAAAGACGCATACTACCATATTTCTTTTTCACAAATAACACCGGTGCGCCCCATGGAGAATAACTAGGGCGAATGAAACCCTTGTCTAGCAATTCTTGGATTTGATCTTTCAATTCTTTCATTTCAGCGGGTGCTAGACGATAAGGCGCTTTAGATATAGGATCGGTGCCCGGCATAAGATCAATAGAGAATTCCACTTCACGATCAGGTGGAATACCATAAACGTCCTCGGGAAAGACGCTAGGAAAATCTCTGACAATATCAACATCTTCTAATTTTGACTGATAGATGCATGTGTGGTGGTGACACAAGCTAGAGAAGCTTGGCATCCCCGCTTAATAAGCTTCCTCGCACATAAACAAGAGATAATGTGTGGCATTTGCTTGTTTCTCGCCGCCTCAAAGACAAAAGGTTAACCACTAGGCGGTCGAATAGACACTGCTCGCTGACGAAAATCAATCAAAGCTCCATTTGCTGATAGCCAATTCATGTCGAGTATAATATCGAATTCGGGCATAGGAAGCACAATAAGATCTGCCCGCACAACATCTTTGAATAAACGAAACTCCAGATTCTTGACAATTTTAGACGTGAGCATTTGATCACCGGATGGAATAGAAACTTTGAAACCCACACTCATATCTTGAGGAGTAATATTCAGTCTTTTGACGAAGGTCTCAGATATAAAAGAATGTGTAGCTCCCGAATCTAGCAGTGCATAGGTAGCTACACCTAGAATGATGATCCTCCCTGCGGAAAAAGATGTCTTTTAAATCTTTTCGTATTGAAGCTTAAGGATTACTATCATTAATTCCCAAAGTTATATGTAGATTGCGTGTTGAACTTAAGCATTTCTTGAAAAATTGCATTTTAGCCCTTCAATTTTTTGAAATTTGCATTTTAATCCCCAAAATTTCGGATACTTGCATTATGGCCCTTATGTTTTCGAAATTTTTCATTTTAGTCCTTGAAGATTTCGAAAATCACATTCATGGTCCTTTAAGAATTCGGTAATTGTGTTTTGGTCCCTTAACTTTCGAATATTACAATTTAAATCCCAAAATTTCGAAATTCTCCCAAATTCCCTTTATTATGATTTTCTTTAAATTTTGGCCCTAAAACTTTTTATTTGGAATTAAACCATCCTTTATAGAAAATAAGGCACAAAATCAACATCATTTCTTATGGCTTCTAAAATCATAACTTACATCCAACTAGGGTAGAACATGCAACCTAAATTCCACTAGGTTAGATCTTGTTCCCAAATCAATTCTAATAACTAATTTAACATTTCATGCAATAATGAGCAATATAAAAATGTTAAATGACTAGGTTACCCGTAATGAGTGTAGTGTCTGCCTCTTCCTCAGCTTCCTCGGCATTCATAACATAAGCTCGTGCCGTAGTAGCTGCTTTCCTCTTTGGGCAATCAATAGCTTTGTGTCCAGCCTCCTTGCAGTAGAAACATTTAAATGATCCCCATTCACATTTGCCAAGATGAAGACGGTTGCACTCCTTGCATGATTGCCTTTCAGCAGGCTTTGGTGCCCCAGGATTCTGTGGCTTTTGTGGTGCTTGTTTCTTGACTTGACCTTGGGGCTTTTGAGGCCCTTAAGGTCTAAGAGGACCCGTGTATGGCTTTTTGTTAGGCTGATTATTATTCTGATGCTGCTGCCTCTTGCGCTGATTCTCAAAATCGATGTCCCTCAAAGACTGTTCGGACTGGAAAGCATAAGCGATGGCAGTAGCACAATCCAAAGGTCGCATCATCATAACATTGTTGCGAAGGGTAGGTCGTAGGCCATCCATGAAATGCTTAAGCTTCATCGCATGATCCCCGGAAATGAGGGGTACAAAATGACAACCCCTATCAAATTTTTTCATAGATTCGGCAACAGTCGCGTCCCCCTGGCGGAGGGTCATAAACTTTCTCATCAGTCGTCCTCTAACATCGGCAGTAAAGTATTTTTGATAGAATATTTCCTTAAAACGAGTCCAAGTGATAGTAGCAAGATTAACACTGTGCTCGGCTCCCTCCCACCATAAAGAAGCGTCATCCCTGAATAGATAAGTAGTACACCTCACACGATCCGCATCTCCCATATCCAGGTAAAGAAAATGTACCTCAAGTGAACGGATCCAACTCGCAGCAGCAAAAGGATCGGTGGTGCCAGAAAATTCCTTCGGCCCTAGCCTCCGGAACTAATCATAAATGTCATGTTGTGGCCTAGGCGCCTGCTGCAGTTGCTGATGTTGCATCTGCTGTAACTGCTGTTGTTGTAACTGCTGCTGCTGTATCTGCTGCTCGAAGAGACGTGCCATCCCCTCAAGAGCATGAGTAGCAGCATCCCCTGGTGGTGGTGGTGGTGGTGCATTTCCTTGGCTGTTCTCTTCCTGATTCTCAATAACGGGAGCACGTCTAGGAGGCATTTTATCTGAATGTTTTCCAAATTCTAACGTAACCAACATGCATTTGAATCTAAGTTTTTTAATCATGCGACATATCCTATCCCATTTAGCAATTTAAGCATGCAATACATAAATACTTAAAAAGCTTGTAAACATGTACTATAATCATGACGTTCATGTAGTCATAAATACTTAAAAAGCTTGCATAAATATGTCGATTTTAAATGTTTATGAATTTTTAGGATGTTAATATGTTTATTTTTAATGTTTATGGATTTTTAATTTTTCAAAACGTTATTTTAAAAGTTCATGATTTAAATATTTATTTTAAATGTTTATGATGTTGATTTTAAAACGTTTATGGCTTTTTTATGATTTTTATATGTTAAAACGTTTATTTTAAATGTTTATGATTTTTATGATGTAATATTAAACATTAAAAGATATGTTGCATGCTTGGTTTAAAAGAAAAACGCTATATGCATGTTTAAATTTTATAAAGTGATGAGAATATGAAACGTTGAAGGAAGTGAAGTAATTGTGTCTAAATACGATGATATGTTAGAGATATCGTGAGGGTTATGATCCCAGTGGGAGCCCGACGATGGTGTTTCCTTGGATACAGATATGTAGATGTATACGATGATATGTTAACACCAACCATCTAGCATTTTAGAAAAATCAAGTGAAATAGTCATAAAATGAAATCGTCAAATGTTTTACCAAACCAAAAAACCAATAAGTTTGAAAAGTATATCCCATACTAAACCTCTCAAAAATCTCTCAAAAGCATAAATAAATAGTCTTAAAATCCTTAACATATATCATGATTCATAAATCGTAAATGCGGAAAAAGTAGTAGCGCTGGTCCTCGGGTTGTGTGTGCCTTCAGTCCAGTCAAATCATCCGTCAAGCCCTCCCTCAACCTCACCTACATCCATCACACCTAGTGAGTCTAAAGACTCAACACACCATAATCGTTATAACAAATAATTCGTATAAAACCACATGCAACAGTGAAAATGTTTTTACGTAAAAATAACATTTCATGACATGCAAACATAAACTTTAAATTTCCTTTTTCCTTAACATGACATAACATAAAATATTTTTCATAATCATAAACATTTTTTCCTTTTCTTTTTCCTTTGTTGAATTCAGATCATTAATTGTGACTTTCCTCAAACCTTAAAAAGTCGAGGGATCCATATACATGAAACTGCAGTACTGAGAGGCGAGGGACCCCAGCAACACTCTCACTAGTCAACTGGGCCCTGGCCTATCTTCCTTCGAATAGAAATACGATCGTCGAGGTTCTCTCTAGAGCCTTTTCTCATAAATGAGCTCTCTCGGGGGCTTTTTCCCCTCACGATATTCTCATTCTTACCGTTACCTCAGTAGCCACAATTACTTCACATCCTTCAACGTTTAACATTCTCATCACTTTATAAAATCATGCATAACATAACATTTTTTTTTGAAACCAAGCATGCATTATGTATTTTAAATGTCAACCTTAAATCATAAAAATCCATGTACATTTAAAAATCATAATTTAATCATGAAAATTTCATAAACATTTAACAATAGCCATAATATCATTAAAAATAGCATTTAGAGCACTGACATGACGTTTACTTATTTTTGGTGTAAAAAGATCGTTTTACCCTTGGACTTCACATTTTACGTTTTTGACTTTTTTCTTGATTTCTTGACTCTAACATGTCCCAAATATTTATTTAAGCCTAAATTAATTTTTTCCATAATTTTATTTAGCTTAAATATTAAACTTTTCATTTATCTTTAATTTATTGTTTTGACGATGTTTTAATCCCGAAAAATCCTAAACTATAATATAAAATTCCTAAATTCAAAATTTAGTTTTTTTATATTATTTTAGACCTTATGAACCATGACTCGACCCCCGTGAGCCATTTTTCAATTTTTATTAGTTAAAAACCCTAATATGACACCTAAACTTCGACCCCGAGCCAATTTTCGATTTTCTCGAGTCACCCCCGAGCCAAGTTTATCCAAACCCTGAATAACATCCTAGAGTAGCCTACTGGACCCTTAGACCACTTAGAAACCCCTCCCAAAACCAAAAACGAATGCCCCTCCCTTACTTATAAGCTGGCCGAGAGTTTCATTTTACATGGACTCTAAGTTTGCGAACCTATGGACCCAGCCATCGCTCTAGCACCCGAACCACCCTCTAGAACTTCTACCTAAGACCCCAAGGACTCGCCCTAGCCCAGCCCTTGAGCCCTGGATCGAGCCCTTCAACTCCTAGATTCCTGAACTCTCCCACGCTCATGCTGCGTTTTTCTCGGGTAGGAGTCCTAGCCTTCCCCAGCCCTTGGTTTGAGTCCTAGCATGGCTAGGACTCTTCCCCAAGCCAAGGCCCAACCAGCTGCTTCACATGAAAGCCGAACCCCTTGAACCCCATGATAGCAAACTGTTTCCAGCAAGCTTATTCCTTCGGTTTTATGGTGGTTTAGGCGTGAGTGTGTGGCTCTAAAACAGATGTGAACCACTCTTGATCTTACTTATATCATGGCAGCCCCTTAACCAAATAACATACAAGTTATTGGAATCAAAAATCATGTTTTAACATCACGCATGCATGAAAAACGAAAAATAATCAAGTGTTCCACGTTTATTCATGCAAAACGATTTTAAATATTTACTATGGTGTGAAAGACGAGAAAAAGAAGAATTATGGCATGTCTTTGCGTTATATACGCCCGAAAAACCATTGACGTCGAAGAACGGAGTGAAACCTTGGCTTGAATCCCCTTGAACCTACGAAATTTCCTTCAATATGTTGTGCCGTGTGTGTTGTGCTTTTGAGGAGAGTTTTCTGAAATTGAATAGTGTGTGGCCGTGTACAATGGTGTAGGGTTTTGGGTGATTAACACTTTAAATACTTTTTTAATACCATCAAGGCTTATATGCATATTAAGCCTCTAAATTAAGCCCATTAGTCTTAATTAGGATTTAATAAAATATTATCAAAGTTTTTGTTTAAATAAATTTGTGAATTTCTTAGCCGGGTTTCCAAAAATCTTGCATTTTTATTGAAAAATCAACACCGATAAAATTTACGTCCCGGCGTATAAAATCATCTCAAAACCCCTTATTTTCAAAAATATGAAAAACCATCAACCATATTTTAAACAATTAAAAATAATTATTTAATAAAAACATTTTACGTCTTTCAGCCCTCGGTCTCCGTTCCTCGATCGCAACTTGAATATTCCTTAAAAATACAATTTTATGCATGATGATAATAAAATCTTATTTAACATATAAGCATGCATGTCACATAATCAATTAGCAATTAAAATCAGTTAATTACTCATTTTTCATGTTTCCTAGATTCACATGCAGTTGGATTACGTCTTCTTAATTTTTGACCTTACAGAGAGTGTTGCTGATGTCCCCGCTGCCCAGTACTGTGGTTTCATGTAGATGGATACATCGCCCACCACGTAGATGTAGATAAACACGAAAGTCACAATTAACGATCTGAATTCAACGAAAATAAAAAGTAATACGTATATGTTGATGATGATATGAATATCTTGAGGATGATATGAATATGAATATGATGATATGAATATGATGATATGAATATGCTGATATGAGTATGGATACGAATATGAATATGTTTATGTTTATGTGAAAATGTTTATGTTTAAAGT
The DNA here is from genome assembly GCF_012295235.1 of Primulina huaijiensis. Classification (NCBI taxonomy): domain Eukaryota; kingdom Viridiplantae; phylum Streptophyta; class Magnoliopsida; order Lamiales; family Gesneriaceae; genus Primulina; species Primulina huaijiensis. Next base: position 10,538,883 of record NC_133317.1, on the reverse strand, counting down.
TGATGCATCATTATGAAAATGTTTTTATTTAAAGTTTATGCATCATGATGAAAATGATATTTTAAGTACAAGTATTTTACGATGCATGTGATCTGTATATGTAGTACTTATTATCAAGAATATGATGTGTTGAGTCTTTAGACTCACTAGGTGCGATTGATGCAGGTGATTATGATAATAATGTTAAATGGAGGTCTTGATGGTTGACTTTGCTGGACTGAAGGTGCATATATTCCGAGGACCGACGCTAGTTTTCCGCACTAGTTACGAGTTATGATTTTAAGTTATGTTAAAGATATTTTTACGATTTTTATTTATGTTTATGAGTGGTTTTTGATAGGTTATAATGTGTGCTATACTTTTCAAATAATGTTTTTAGGTTGGCAAAACGTTTGACGATTTTATGCTTTAAAATATTCTATTTTGGATTTTTAAATGTTAGTTGGTTGTTTTATTTTAAAATGATGTCAAAAATATTTTATGGTTCGGCCCAATGCTAAGGAAGGATTGAAAAAAAAAAATTCTAGTACGTTTTAAGAAAACGAGTAGCAGACGTTTCATTTTGGTTTAAGTATTTTGTCAAACACTTGATATACAATATTTTGGTATTTGAATAACACATAAAGTGATTCAACAATGCATCTTTAAAAAAAATGATAAGTAAATACAATAAATAAATAGATACAAATTTTTTTATGGAAGTTCGGAGATTAACAACTCCTACGTCACCCATTGGGAAGGATCCACTAGAAGACTTTGATTTATACAATTCTTTGTACAAACCCATTTCAACTTATAACTTATCTCTTTTTTAATGAAACACCTAGCACACTCTTGATTGTAGGCCGCAACATCACAATCCGCATAATATTTAGCGTCTCTTATGCCATGACTACAAATACACTCTTTAATGTTTTTGTGTGAAGACTCATTCAACTAAATTTTGAAGCTCAACTATCATGTATATGTGTGAGTGATATTGTATGAGGATTTAATATATTACAGTGTATTTATCTCTCAAATGTATCATCACACATTGAGCTTACTCTCATTCTAGCTCATTTATTCATGTAGGCTGACTATGCTTTGAATCCCCTTCAAAATCTTGTATTTGATCATCGAGATGTTATATTTATAGGCTCCAACAATGATATATATGTTAGATATAAGAATATGACCGTTTGGAAAGTTTATGTACTGTTTCTGATATTGAAACGGTCATTTCTGCCTTGCTGCACATTTTCCCAAGCCTAAACTAGTCATTCAGTTTTGCTCGATTCAACTGTTCAGTTTTGGTCTGGTCAACTTCTGGTTTGCTCAGCTGGTCGACTGGTTCAGTTTTGCTCATCTGCTAAAGTAGTCAGTTTTGCTCCTCGACTCAACTGAAACTGGTCAATTGAACCAAACTGATGAGGTTTGCTAAAATCAGCCTTGCTGATTTCAGCCTGTGCAGAACCAATAGTTTCATTATCTTTTATCAACATCTTACACTCTGATTAAGACTTTTACCTGTCTTTGCTTCGTAACTCAAACTGAATTGTTTTGCTTGGATAACCGAGCTAATCAGGCTAACCAAAATACCACAACTGATCATGCTCAACTTATTGTTGTTTTCATTCAATCAATTTGGTCTTGTAACCATCAGTTTGGCTAGAGAACATCTGATTTAACCCAATTGACGTGAAATACGACTTGTCCCAAATTGAATTTTCTATTCAATCATCTTAATAACTGGTCATTTGGGTTACCGAGCTATGAGATATTATCAAAAAACCAAAGCTTTCCAGATTTTCAGATTGGCTAAATTCGAGTTTCAATTTTCATTTTGAGTTAACAACTTCACACTCGAGTAAATATGTTAGAAATACAATAACAACTTTTTTTATCATCAAAATCAAGATTGCTAGAGTTTCCAACACACCGTTTTTTAGACAAAATTTGAATTTAGTTTCATGTTTAGACAAATCAAGTTTTTCTTTTATCCATGTAGTAATGAAAATTTTCAATTTTTTCGAAATTGAAATATGATTTGTATTGGTTCCTTGACTGATAAGCTTGATAAATTGAACATCAATATTTTAAATGACATTGATAATATGCATGCATGTAATTATTAAATTAAATGCAAATTAATTTTGTATGTTGACATTAGTAGGAGTGAGTTAAATGAAAAGTCAATCTTGAGAAGAATATATAGATGTTTATGTTCACATATGTGTTGGTATAAATTTGATCATGTGGTAATTTCATTTGTATTTATAAGAACATCGTTTGGATATTGTGCACATCATTGGATTGTTGGGCATAGATTTAAGAAACCCGACATTAGATCATTACTCGGGTAAACGGTATATAAAGTGAAATAAGGATTCCATTGCTCACATATTGGAAATCTGACATATGGAATTAGTTAGATATTTGGACTCCGAATAAAGTTGCGTAATTTTATCACCAGCAATGATCATTGGTCTAAGAAACCATTGATGATCAATTGTGATAATAAAGCCGCTATTTTATATTTAAGAACAACTAAAGCTTGTCAAAGTCAAAATATATTGACATGGAATTTCTAGTTGAAAGAAAATAATTTAGCCTGCTTATGTGTCAATTGAGTATGTTATTGCAAACACTATAATTGCATACATTTTTATCATAGGATGGCCACCCAAGATGTTTATGGGCATGTGACACATTTATGTTATCCATACAGATGATATGCATGTACAGTGGGAGTTTGTATTCGGCTTGAGTATTGACTCATTAGACGTGATTTAATTTTCTGTACATGCTAAATTTTATATGAATTGCCCTGAAATAAAGTGATGAATGTCATTGCGGTTTAGCATTTGGTTGAAAGTACGTTATTGGAATCGTTGCGGCTTAATCTATATTATTGATTATATTGATATTGTGATCATTGATGGGTCTAGTGATCTGAAATGTAGCGACGACCGCTTTGGTTCAATATTTATATAATTGATATACCAAATTGTTAAGGAATATTTTGTTTTAGATAACAAGAGCTCAATCCACTTTTTGCATGTACAATATCTGGATAACTTATGTAGCCAAATGGGAGATTGTTGGAACTATTTTGTGGGCTCACATAATTTAATTAATTGTATATGGACAAAATATATCTAATAAATGATCCAATAAGGTGATCTAATTAATTATAAGTTTCTAAATGATTAAATAAATTGATATGATCCACCTTATGTATAGAAACTCAGCCTAATTAAGTTTTCTATGATAGGTTGAAGACTGTTAAGGTTATTGTCCCCGAGACACAGAGAAAAACACAGAATATATCTGACACGCATTTTCTAGATTTCTCTAGTTCTCCCATCTAAGGTAAGAATAAGGCGGACGATTCTCTGTTTCCTTGTAAGATCCATAACTCCAACGTTAGATCAATCAATAACCTTTTTCCAAGATCAATGTAGTTGTATGTAATCCCAGAGCAATAGCATGATGAACCAAAAAGTCTCCAGAACTTAATGTTAAGAATAATGAATTAGTATTTTCATTAATAGCACTTAACCAACCCGGCAACCAGATGCTTCGGCCCGCATTGAATGCCAGGCCACTCGTTGAAGATAAAAATACATCGAACCCATATGAAGTTTTACCATGAACCGATTGAATTCATTGAGCAAATATGGGTTCGATCAAAATTTGCTTTTCCGGAGTACCAAAAGCAAGCATGACATCATTATGAACATAAAGTCCCAAGGTATGGAATCCTAGAAAGAGGCTGGCCCAGCTTAAATGAGATATGATGGCCTCCTTATGGTCTAATTTTTTATATGTGTTTACTGTTATTTATATTTTCTGATAATTCGACTTGAATTTTTAGCCTGTTGTGATATATATGGATTTAATCGCATTATTTATAAATTTATTTTTATTAAATCTCCAACACGGATCTTTGACGGTTTTCTTCTCACTACAAGAAATGATAAATGACAACTTTTTCAAAACACTCGTAGATCATGAAAGAACCCGAGAATCTCCGCGAAAGTAAAAGTATACATTATTCGATAAAAACTAGATATTGATTGCGGATACTCATTATCCTAGAGACTAGGCTTGTAGTTTCTTGACTTCGGACAGAACTTATGATATGATGTATTATTTCAGTTATGTGCAAATTACTAACTTTGTGTTATGATTTGGGTGATGATCAGCTGATTGTGGTTTGAATATATAGATCCCAAAGAAAGTATTAGAAATGCAACGACGCCTGATGAATAGTTGATCAAAATATGGAGAAAAAAGTTGACAAAATAGCTGAGGGAAAAAAATGAGAAATCGTTGAAAGTTGGTTACCAGATATATAGATAGATTGATAGATAGATCTATTGAACCGTGTCATGTTGGTGCTTACTCTAGAACAATGCGTTTTTATTTAAACTTTTGTTAGCCTTTGAATGATCAATATATATGTCAACTTCTATAAAATTGTGAGAGATCCACATGATTTAATGATATTAGAATAGACGGAGAAATACTCTCGTTATATCATAAACTAACTCATCCGGTTTATTAGAGTAATTAATTTTGATGTTTCATTGGACACTAAATTGTGTTCATATTTCATATAAATTTATTTGAGTTAATTTAGGAAAAATAATTTTTTTTGGTTTACTAATTTTGCTTATTTCGATTTTGGTCCACTAAGTTTTCAAATTTAACTTTTCGTACACTAACTTTGAAATTTTTTATTTTCAGTTATATTTCGTCGAGGTGCTGATGTGGCCTGGAATCAGAAATTTCTAACTTTTTTTAAGTCAAAATAACAACAAAAAAAAATTTAATATATAAAAACTAAATTTTTAAAAATTTATGAGTCAAAAAACCATTTTCCTCTTAATTTATTGAGATTAGGAGAATTCAATTGTTTAAATTGATTTAATAGGTTCTACTTATAATTTTTTATTGCATCTAGGTAAAAACAAGTGATGAAATTGAGATAAAACGACTACCACTTAAATTTTATTTAATATATCGGAATCACATGGCACATTGGTCGGGATCAAATGCATGATAATTGTTAACTTTGTGATTATTGTTAGGATCGAGTTAGAGTTTAGAGGAGGTGAATAAATTTTTTATAAAAAAATTTAAACATTTGAACTATAATAACTTGATTTTTGAAATAATGAACACCAAGAAATTAAATCGAGTTTGGTTCTAAAATCAAGTAGAAGAAACTCAAAATAATCCCTCTAAAAACCAATAAAACTTTCAAAATAATTAAAAAAATATTCAAGTTAAAATATTAAGAACTATTTGGTTGAAGCATTTTATCGAATACTTTGTATGCAATATTTTAATATTTAAAAGATACATAAAATTCTTCAACGATGCATCTAAAAACAGTATCAATAATTAAATGCAATAAGATAAGTATACACATATTTGTTCATAGATGTTCGGAGATTAACAACTTCTATTTCACATCTTCTCCCCCTTGGAAAGATTTACTAGAAGACTTTGATTTTTACAACCATTTGTACACACTCATTCCGACTTAGGTCTTATCCCTTATCTGATCCAAACTCGTAGAACACTCTTGATTTTTGGTCGCAATCATAAAATCCACATAACATTAAATGTATTTTAAGCAAAGACTAAAAATACAATTTTTAATGTCTTTATGTATAGACTATCACTCAACTAAAGTTTAAAGCTCATATCTCCCGTATATGTGAGTGGTTGTGTGTGTGAGAAAATTAATCTATTATAATTTATGTATTCTCGAATGTATTCTCACACATAAGGGCAAAAGCTCTCACTAAATTAATAAATCTATTTAGCTGGAAGTTGTATCCATGTAGCAAACTAGCAATTTCATCGTAATTTATCAGTTTCTTAAGCTTCGATTCAGACTTCGACCTTTGATGATGATTTCTAGATCTTTTTTTTATCTTCACAATGCATGCTGAATCATTCAATTACAATTATTGAAAAGCAATTTCATAGCTAAAAAAGAGTTTCACATTGTATAATTTTGCCTCATTTCATTTGCCGTCGTAATATACTTTCAATTATCTATATTAATTTTAATGCAAAATGTATAGTTAAATATATAACTTATATTATAGTTAAAAGAAAACTGCATTTTTTGTCATATAATTTTGTCACTTTTGTGATTTTTGTAAGTTAGATTATCAAATTTCAGTTTTAATCCTGCATATTTCGATTTTTGACAATTTTAGATCCAATGATCGAGTTCTAAGACAAGTTGACTAAGAAACCATGGCAGCGGGGGTTGTGGCCGGTTTGGAGCAATTGTACATGACAAATAACTAGTACAAGAAAATCCACCTAAATTGAAAGTTGTTTGCCTTCAAGATGTCAGAAGATAGATAGATCCATGTAGGACGATATGGACGAATTTAATAAGATCATCATTGGTCTAGAATCTCAGCATTGAAGTTGAAGATGAGGACAAAGCGATCTTGATTTTAAATTCATTACCAAAAAGATGTTCAATCTTCATGGGTACAGTGAAGTTCTCAAAAGAAACTTCGACATTGGAAGAAAATCATGTTGGATCTCGGTTTTCTACACGCCCAAACACAGCGGAATTTTTAAAATTTTTATTTTATTTTGACAATCAAAATATATTTGATAGGGCGTTCGTATGGTTTTTAATAAAACATTCATAGGATGTTTAGAAAATTATACCTTTGGTGAATTAATCACACGACTCCAACTATTCCGAATTTAGCGGAGATAGCTCTTGATGAAATCCCTACGAACTTTCTTCAGAGACTCCTTTCTTCTAATCAGGTCCACGACTAGATGGTTTGATCCTCTTCTAATTTGCACTAGAAAAAGTAGAAGAGATTTTACGTAGGAGATTGAAATTTGAGAGGCGGCTCAAACTATTCTCCAAGGAGAAGTGGCCGAATTATGGAGTGCTTGGGAGAGGAGATTTCGAAAATCTCTTGTGGTGGTGGCTAGGGTTATGTCATGTTAACTCATATTTATAATTAACCATGACCTAATTATCATAGTATAATAATTGAGCCCTTTAATTAACATTAATGGGCTTAATTAATTATTTGGGTTAGTCACACTAATTTAATCAATTAATCAAGGTCCATTAACAACTTTAATTATTTAATATGTTGGACTTGTACTCTTACAAGCCTATTAAACATATTACCCACCATATTTAATTTATTAATTAATAAGCTCAACCTTTGAGTTTAATAAATTAAATCTTTTATAAATTCAACATTTGAATTTATTATTCAAATTATAAATTCAACTCCTTGAATTTATATCACCTCCAAAATTTAATATCTAATAAACCCAACATTTTGAGTTTAATAAATTAAATTCTCAAATTTTATAAATTCAACTCTTTGAATTTATTCTCTCAAAATTTAATTATCATAAATTCAACTTCTTGAATTTACTATATAATATAAATTCAACTTCTTGAATTTATTCTCTTAATGGGAACAAACGATCCAGTACTTGTGTGACCCTCAATGGTTCAGGGATACAGCTAGCCGTGAGTTCACAACTCTTTGTGATTCAGGACATAATCCTTTATTCGGGCTTACCCTAGTTAGTCCCATTCTTTTCATCGACACTTTGATCAAGAATGTCAGAACTCATTTCTGATTGCACCCATCGGATCATGGTAAGAGCGTCTAGTAGCATCGCCCCATGATCCCCTAGGTATCACTGATAGTGCCTGCAAGAACCAGTCGATTATGATTAACGTACATTACGGTCCTTTCATCTCATATATCGCGATCGAATCTGCAACCATTGGTTCATCGAGGATTGCATATTAATTCGATAACTATGTGATAACTATAAATAGTGGCATCGCATGTACCGTTCGAGAACTCCTTCTCTAACGTACATCTCATACTCTGGCCAGAGATTCCATGCACTATAATTTCATCAGATCACATAGGATATCCACACCCGCATGTGAGCGGTGAATCCCCGACTACAATGCACTGGCTCCTATATGTTTCGCAATTGTACCCAACCTCGCCACCTGATGACTCTCCTGGAGCCGGTAAACGAGTCAAAGCACAGCCCTAGCATATAAAACCTCAGTGTTGTCCCGAGTTGTAAGGACTAATGGTGCACAATCATAACCACGGACTTATCCTCTCGATGAATGATAACCACTTGGAAAGTCCGAGGAAGGGTTGTTCGGTATAATCATCATATGACTACCCATCTGCATGTTTGGACATCTCTATGCCCTTACCAAGAAACACAGTATACAACATCACAGATGCTAGTCTCGAGCTCAAGCGACCTTTATCCATGTTTCAGGCGGCTGAATCAACTAGGAACGAATTTAGATCATACAGTGTTTACAAACGAGTTTCAACATCGAATTATGATTCATTCGTATTAAAATATAATCAAGGTCTTTATCTATGTTTGATAACATGGGTATACAGATAAAGAAATAACAAACCATGAAGTAATGAATTATATTAAAATAAAGATTGTTAATTACAACTGAGTCAATAAAATCCCTAGCCAACAGTTGGCTTACAGGGCATCTACTTTAACAGTTCAAACAACATTAAGGACCAAAGGATCTCAAGAAAGAAGGGATGAAACAGTTCTTGAAGCAGAGGGATTAATGGGGAGGGGCAGACCCGAGAAGAGAGAAACACATGAAAAGAAAAGGGGAAGCAATAGGTCCGAATCAAGAACGAAATTAAAGTGCTTCTTCTGCCATAAGGATGGGCATTTCAAGAGGGATAGTCAGGAAAGAAAGAATAAGGGAAAGTCAAATGAAGATGACCCTTTTGATCAGGCCATGATCTCTGATGGGTATAAAAGCTAGCTCGGAAGTTTTGGTTGTATCAAGAGAACTAGGCGAAGAGGAATGGATTTTTGACTCCGGGTGTACTTTCCATATAACCCCTAATAGAAATTGATACCAAGAACTACAATATTGTGATGGGGGAAAGATGATTATGGGAAACAATGCAAAATGCAAAGTCACGGGGATTGGATAAAAAAAAACTCAAGCTTTCTATAGTTAGATTAGTGCCAGGGTTTAAAAGAATCTAACTTCTCTTGGAACCGTTGATTCCAGACGATACACTTGCAAAGCAGGAGGAATTCTTAGAGTTAATTCAGGTTCCTTATAAGGGATCATGAAGGGAATAAAGAAGAACGGACTCTACATCCTGCGAGGTAAATTTAGCACTTCTCAACGCACTACCAAAGGAACCCTGGACTACATCCATTCCGATTTTCGGATACCAGACTCATCCTTGACCTTTGGTAGAGCAAGATACTTCATCATCTTTATAGACGATGATTCGATAAAAGGTCTGGGTATATGTCTTTAAACTAAAGAATGAAGCTTTCAAGAGTTTTAAATAGTGGAAAACACTATTTGAAAATCAGACTGAAGGGAAGACAAAAGAGACCAAGGACGAATAATTTTATTAATGAACGTTGAGTTTGGAGAACTCGAGTGGATGACGATATTTAATTGATGTTCCAAAATTTTATGTTATTCAGTTTTTATTAATAAAATTTGGGGAAAATGAAGGTTTATGAATGAAGATAAAATATTGTTAGATTATTTTATTAAAGTTTATAAATATTTTAACCAATGAAACATATTTTATCAAGATAAATATGAGAATTATATTGTTTCATATTTAAAGGAACATCAATTTGGCTGAAATCATTTGACAAGACTTTAAAAAAATTTCGACATAGAGATGTGTAAGTGAAAATAAGCTTTATGAATTTTTTTTTTTTAATTTTCCCAAAAATAATTAATATAATACATATGGGACAATGAGTTAGTGTGGATCATGGATGAACTCTAATGCGGGTCAGAAAAACCCCTCGTCTTCCACATGACAACTTATCCAAAGTTGTTGGTGAAAGTGTAAATTGACAGTCAAACTACCCAAAGTACAACGAATCTCTCCAATGGTGGAAAAAAAAACGAGAAGTCGTCCAAATTAAGTTTTATATATATACAAATTTGAAACACAAAAACAATGCGATTTAATTTGTTTAATTTAATAAATTTTAAATATAAATAAAAATATGATTTTTTACAAATAACCACGTAAAGATCCTATATAAGCATGGTCTTGGTCTCCACTTGTCGACTAACATTCGGAAATCACACAACAAATCACCCAAAGAACAGAGAACCTCTCCAATGGTGAAGAAAGAACGCGAGGTTATCGAAGTTGACGACTCCTCCCCTTCGCGGCCTGATGAAGACGACCCTCCTTTCATGAGACCCATTTTTTGCCTGAAAAGTCGGGATCAACTTAAGGAAACCGAGCAAGAAGAAGAGTGTTTCATTGTTGAATGTGGTGATCTCGGCGATGAGTTCTGCATGTTGAACCTTGGCGCTTCCGAATCCGAGTATCTCGACGATGCTGATATCCTTGTAGTTTCCCAAAAAGGACAGGTTTCCTCCATTTTCATTGATATTGTCATGACGTTTAAACGTAAATACTTCCAAATACCGCCACTCTGTTTACTTCTTTTCAAATTTCTTGAAGCTAGCGGGTTTCCATGGATTTTGTGCTTCGGTTTTGTAATCAATGCATGTAGGTTGTAGCTCCTGCCCTTCATGCTACTTTACGTAGTGTAATATGATTATTAATTGACTCATGTTCTTGAACCAACAGCTATATAACCTAGGAAGGATACGAAGTAGAACTATCTCTAACTGATGAATAGCAACGTATTTCTGAAACATATATATACTATCATACACACAGGTGGCATGCAGAGACTATCCTCATCCGCGGCACGCCTGCGCAAAATATCCATTTCGGAATACTCCACACAACAAGTACTGTAAGATGGTAAGTGTTAAGTTCGTTTTCATGCCAAGCTTCTAATCCAGCGATGCATTTTGGATCATTCGAAGTAGTAAAAATGTATGTGCGATTGCATGCATGTATTCTTATAAATTGGCCTTTTGTTTTGTGCAGTGCTATTGTCATGTTTGTGATTCGGCAGCTCCTTGTAAAATGTGGGATGGGTCCTCTGGTCACTGCCATGCCTTTGACGACTACTTTTGGAACAGTTTGAGGAGAGAAACGAAGAAGCGATATTTTATAATTGACTGACTAGCCTTTGATAAATTGGCCTTTTGTTTTGTGCAGATAAAAATATGTGATGTCTATAATATTTATATTAATGAAATATGTTGACCACAATTAAATTATTTATAAACTGTAACAAAATAATCTAACATTCTCTCACTTGGTCTACATCTTTCAAATGAACTGAGTAGTCAAAAAATTAATCATAATCTAAAGTTAATCATGGCGATAAGTTTTTTTATACTAAATATTATCTTCCATGTATCGCGCGTGTCATATTCCTTAATATAAATTAATGTATAAACCCAATGTTTTATTCTATTTTTCAGCTTAATTGATATGTTATCAAGATAACTGAAAATGTACATAAATGAATTTGAGAATATCATATCTGAATGAATTTCATAAATATAATCTAAATGTATATAACATGAAGTTCATCATTAATTACTACATTATCTTTAAACATTTTGATTTGCATGCCTTTAGGTCAAAGAATCATTAAATCAATGATAACATGTTCAATGACCACTTTATTTTGCTTAACACATTCTCAAACGACTAAAATACTTAATGTCGACAAACTTAATTCAACTGTCGTCTTAGTCACAAAGACTACAAATGAATTGTCGTAATATAATCTTAATGGCTTAGACATAAGATTCACAATTCTAAGCCCAAAAAAAAACTCCTTAACATACACCATATAATAGTGCTTCAAAATAAGAGACAAATTTAGACTCCAAAGTGGACTCAATAAATTACTTCCAAATTGTTAATTCGTCTATACATAAGAATGTAATATTTAGTAACATCAAAGTACCTCAAAAATATTTTGCAGCTTTTTAGTGTTCAATACCTAGATAACTCTGATAATTTCCCGACAAATTCTGCTCTCGTTAATCTTCTAGTATACATAATGACACACAATGTTCTCAAAAAACTCATGGAAGAGATAATATTGTGAACCTTAAATACCACTAATGTGATATATTTTTCAATTTATATAGCTTTCTTAATATTGTAACTTAAACACTCACAGTCACTATAGAAGAACCTTTAAGGTTATTTTATATAACTTTCTTACTCTAAATCGCCAATGAGAAAAATTATTTTCGCATCAATCTAATGCAAAATCTAAATCAAATGGATTGTCAATGTCATGACCGCATGAAGAGAATTTTCTTAAATACATGAGAAAATATTTAAATGTAGTTATTCTCTTCGCTTTAATGAATTCCTTAGCGATGGGTCAATCCTTATCTCGTTAGTGTTGCCTAATGAAACTTTATTTGTCTTAAAAAATCATCTACAACAAATAGCGAAAGAACCAGCTTTTAGACTTCGTTATTTGTTAATAAATTCCTTATTACTCACAACATTATACCACAAATTAGATTTCTTGATGCTCATGGATTGTGAGAACATTTCAGGATCATTTTCACCTTCAAATAAATAGTCAGATTCGAGATACACAATATAATCACTTGAAATTGTTGATATCTTAATTTCACTAGAATTTTTTAATGTTACATCAACACTTTCCAATGAAACTAGATCATGTTGTTCAGCTGAATGCTCAATATCTTGATGAGCACTAAGATTCATATAATCATGATTTATAATTTGTGTAATTTATGTGTCTGGTTTCACAACACACTTTTTAAATTAAGGGATGTTGCTAATTTCAATCAATATATAGAATTTATGTGGCTGAATGACCATCATAATAATCAATATTCTGAATTTGATCGATCTCATTAATCAATCTATTCTCAAGAAATTTTGCATATCTTGATTCCAAAAACCTTTAGACCTTTTGGAATATCCAATGAAATACCCATTAATGGTTCTCAGGTCTAACTTGTTTTCCTGTAGATTATCAATTCTTACCTTGGACAAGCATTTATATTTGTCAAACTCGGATTTCAATCTTCCCATAATCCAAATATCGTCTTATGGACAACTTCAATTGGAATCCAATTTAACATATACACAATAACTTTAAGGGTTTCAATTAACAAGAAGTTTGAAGCTCCTAATCACGCTCCACACAATATCCATCCTCAATCTACATCTTTTACCATATCTCATCTCACAACACTACTTTTATACTTCCACATTATATGCTTTATCGAACATCCAACAATTCATTGTTGTTATGAAACAAGTAGAAATATATATGTTGTGAGTAATCATAAATAAAGGTAATAAGATTTTTCTGACTATGTAAATCCATAAACATCCATAAGAATAATCTCCAATATATCTTTCTTTGACATATTTGTCTACTTACTCTTAATGTAGTCCAATTAAGTGTCAAAAATAATAAAATACAGATGCCACATAACAAAGAAGTATTAATCATAACATATTTCTTAATACCAATATTTTCTTCAACATGCAATAGAGGGTATACTTTCACTACAAGAAAAATCGATTTCAACAACACATCAATGACAACGGTTTTTATTAAAACCGTTGTCTTTTTACTTTTAACAACGGTTTTAACAAAAACCGTTGTCGTAGCCTAAAAAAATCCGCTCAAAGACAACAGTTTCTTTAAAACCGTTGTTTTTGATATATCTACGACAACAGTTTTTAAAAACCGTTGTCCATGAGCGTTTTTTTTTTGGCTACGACAACGGTTTTTAAACTGTTGTCTATTAGCGTTTTTCTTCAAGCTACGACAACGGTTTGTAAAAAACCGTTGTCTTTCAACTGGTTTTTCTATAAATTTGTTGTCAATATTACATTTTGCGGTCGTTTAAGTAAAATCTGTCACTAAAATTAGCGACGGTTATACTATACCGTCACTAATTTAAAGCTTGCGACGGTTAAAGTATAACCGTCGCGAAATTTAGCGACGGTTTTAAGCAAAACCGTCGCCGATGTAAATATAACGACGGTTTTGTAAAAAGTGTCGCTAAATTTAGCGATGAGTTTTGTATAACCGTCGCCAAGTTCAGCGACAGTTTTGGTAATACCGTCGCCGATCTATAATTAGCGACAGTTTAGACTTAACCGTCGCTATATTTAGCGACGGTTCTTAATAACCTTTGCTAAATATAGCGACAGTTCTTGTAAAAGCGTAGCTAATTTTAAATCGGCGACAGTTAGAAAAATAATCGTCGCTATTTGCGATGGTTAAAGTCAAAACTGTCGCAAACTGTCTATAAATATCCCCACCCTCGGTCCATTTTCTACCGTACGACTTCACAACACTTAAAATTTTTCTCCCTTACACAATTTTAGTTTCGATTTTCTCTTTAAAGTTTAATAACTTTTTAAAATCAAGAATATAGTATTTTCGACGGTAAATCAAGAATATAATTAGCATATTAGATTGTGAGTTTTTTTGTATATTTATTAAAATATTAAAAGTGAATTTTTTTTTATTTTACTGAAAAAATTAGCAACGGAAAGCATACCAAACCGTTGCTAAAATTAGCGACGAAGTTTATAAAACACCGTCGCTAAAAGCTGTTTAGCCACCGTTTAAATTACGACCATCGCTAATTGTAGCGACGGTTAACGATGATGTCCGTCGCAAATTAATTTGAAAACCGTCGCAAATTGTAACTACCACATCACTCCAAAACCGTTGTCTTTTAGCGAATGCTTTAACCACATGACCTTTAACAACGATTTTATATACCTACGACAACGGTTTTTCACCGTCGTCTTTGAGCACACCCTTTAACCACATGGCTTTTAGCAACGGTTTTATTTGACCTACGACAACGGTTTTTAACTGTTGTCTTTTTCCTTTTTTTTAGTAGTGTTTATAAATTAATGCAAAGAAGACTATCAAACAAAGTATATATCATTTCCAAAAATCTCATATTTATACAATAAACTAAATGATATAGCTGAAAAATTAAGGAACATCTATTTGATACTAGTTTTGAAACTGAAATCAAATTTCTAGAGAAATTTGAAATTAAAATTCTTTTTCAACAACAATGTAAAACCACAACGCAAGTCTCAACAGCCTCCATATGATAGATAATCTAGTTTAGTGAATAAATGATACATGAATCACTTTCTAATGACTTCCTTGAGTCTTGAAATCTTTGCACGATATTGATAACATGGACTGTAGATCATAATCAATCCACAAAATGTTATATATGAATAATATTAATCATATTGGATCATATTTAATTAGAGTTGAGTAGTCATGTTCACACATTATCTATCCTTCAAGCATAACAATCCACCTTCTTATAAACACATATGGTCAAAAACTCATTTATTGACTGTTTAACCTTATATGTGTTTTAGAAGATTTTAAATAGGTCATGTGTAACGACCCGAAAATCAGACTACGTATAAGCCATGCATAATTATTGCTATTTAAATTTAAAAAATGAATTTTTATAAATATATGAAGTGTTTGGTTTATTTTAATAAATTTTAAGTCATGATTATTTATTTTAAAAGTAGATGTTTAGTTTTATCTTTTCAGGATAAATACGCGAGGCCGGACCGGAGTTTGGAGATTTAATATAAGATTAATAATAAGAAAAATATTCCTAAATTTAATCTAAGTCAAGGAATAATTTAATTTAAAGAAAAAGAATGTTTTAGAATTTATTTAATTAATTAGAGCTAAGTTGGTAAATAAATTCTTTAGGTTAATATATAATTAAAGCTTAAATAAAAATATGTAAATAAATGGGGGAGGAATTAATCTAAGTATAATATATTCAAGAAATTAAACATAGCATTTGAATATTTAAATTTGAGGTCATACATGCCATGCAAAATTCTAAGGAGGATTCTAAACTAAATTAATTTGTTAATGCATTAAAATATATATAATGGAGGTTTTAAAAAAAAAACTTAAACAATTAAAATGCAAAGTTAAATCATAAAATACCATTCAAAATTAGTTGGAATTTGGTCAATACAATTCAAAGGTGTAGTAACTTTTCCTTTCAAAGCACCTATAATGAGACTTCATGGTGTATTCATTCCTTTGATCATTTTAATTCACTAATTAATAAATTCAAACACTACAATCCACCTCATTCCTCCTCAAACCACTAGCCTAGGAAATTAGCTGGAACGTGCAACAAGAAACAAATAAAAGAATCGGCAGCAAGCATGAGGAAATAATTTAAGTGCCATTCAAATTCCATTCAACTTATTGACTTGTAACCTCCCACCTTAATACATATTATGGCACCTTTAACACCTCTTGTAACCACCACCTCCATTACATAACATTTTCCCCATTCCTATGACCGAAATATCAAGAAGAAACCAGCTGCAGAAATCGTGAAAATCACAGCAGGAAACAAGAAAAGATATCCAACTCGGTTCCGTCGCGTCGTATTGTCGTTTTGATTTGTTTTCTTCAAAACAAATTCCAGGCATGTATATATTGTTTCTTTGCTCTTCAATCAAGTCCTATAGATATTTTTAAACCATTATATAACCATGATTCAAGCAAAAATCACGAAATTGACAGCAAGTTCCCAAGTAAAAATCTGCACAGATTTTCTCAACTCATTTGATTTCCAACTTCACGGTTTGAGATGTTTTGTTGATTTCAGGAGTTGCTTCGATTCCAGGCTGCCAAGGCTGCTTCTAGGCATAATTTAGAACGTGTTAGGGTGTTTTCGGTTCAGTGTTTTAAGTCCATACACACACAAACAAAGAAATTACAGCAACTTTATTCTTTAGCAGCAAAAGTGAGTCTCGGTTTTGGCTACATGAGTGGTTTAAGGGGGTGTTCGAATCTTGGCTGTCCTAGGGACGGTAGCCATGGTTGGAACACTACCTTAACATGTCTAGGATGTGATCAAATCATTTTTTTAAAGCTGGGTTCACGGATCCATAAAAATTTTACCAAAACAATTCAAGTGCATTTCGGTTCTTCATATTTCTGTGTGAGTGAGTTTCGAGTTTCTAGTGTTTGTATGGATGATGGTTGGCTCCTAGCCCGTAGCCATGGTTCATACAACACTCCATCATGTCTAGATCGAGACATGGTCAATCAAATGGCCATTGGAACGACCCAAGACAGTAAAACAAGTCAATACATCACACTACACAGAAAGTTGTATTCTCGGTTTGAGCTGTGCATTGTCTTAGGTGATGGCTTGGTTTGTGGTTGGCTTTTAGCCTTTAGAAATGGTCCAAGCCATGCCTTAGGATGTTAGTAAGAGTCCTTGGGCGGTGGTTCAAGCCCATAGTCATTAATTTCAGAATTTTTACTACAAACACACAAGCTGCTACTGCTGCCTTTTTGACAGCAGCTTTGGGTCACGGTTTTGGTGGTGGTTTGAGTTCTTGGTTGGCTTTTAGCCCATAGCCTTGGACTGGACACTACCTTAATGAGTTAGGAAAGTCGTGTTTTTGTCCGTTTGTGATTTGGTCGAGTTTAGAGGTCGTACGAGAATTTACGGTGAAAGGTGCCAAAATGACTCTCGAAAGAGTGTTTTATGGTTTTGAGTTCCATTCACCTATTTTCATGTTTTACAGTCCTTGTGCATATTTTTCAGTATGTTTGGGGTATTTTTAATCATGGTTAAACGTCGGTTTAATGTTTGTTCGGGTTGGTACATGCTATGATTAAAAATCAAGTTGTTGGTCCGAATCGTCTCGTTTTTGGTCCAATTGTCAAGTTTTGTGCAAGTTAAGATTTATTGCATGTGTCACATATTAGTAGTAAGTCGCAGCAAGCCTGGGAACGATCCAACTCATCCGATAAAAATAAGGTTTTAATTATATTACGTGCATAAAAATATAAAATGTTTATTTTTGAGATATATGTGATATGTCTTGTGGCCACCTTACGCTTATGGGTTTGGAAGTCGGTAGGCGCAACCGAGGACCTCTCCACCCGGTGACTTACGACCGGTTTATGATTATGTATGGGTACGGACATCCAGTCCAAGGGCTGTGATTGATCTCTACCGCCCAGTATACTGTGGTTTAGTCTGATCAGGCGCTTACGTTATGTTATGGGCCACTTGCTTAGAAACATTATCTCTACCAGAAAATTATGATATGACATGACAGAGCTCTATTGAGCAAAGCTTTTACGTATGATTTTCAGATATGCACGTAGTTATAATTATTCATGATACGATTTTCACCATGCGCTTTACGATACTATATTTTTACGTTGCATGCGATTTTATGATATATTTACTTGTTATTCACGATATATACATGTTGAGTCTTTAGACTCACTAGACTTGATTGTTGTAGGTACTGATGAGGTCGAGACGGAGGGCGTAGACCAGTGAGCGATCTTGTGGCAGCAGTAGTAAACCCGAGGACCTCATGTTTTAATTTATGCACCTTTTATTATTCAAACTCAGTTTTAATACGTTGGATTATTTTTAAATTGTTGTTTGAAAACAATATTTGCTTCCGCTGTTATTTTAAAGTTAAAATTATTTACATGTTTATTTTATAAATTGGGCAAGTTATTTATTTATTTAGAAAATTTTTAATAATTCCGCAAAATTATGAATACGAAATACGGGCCTTTACAGTTGGTATCAGAGCCTATGATCTTGTAAAGGGTTGTACTACTACTGCTCTCGAGAAGCTCATGAAGTCACGTCTTCGGTCTGTAAGTTTTACATTTACGCATTTTATTTAAAGCATGAATTATTTTAACAGCATGTTTTCATGAAATGTTTTTACGTTCAGATTTTAATTGTTCAGTGTTTATTTTAAAAAAATAAATAAATTATGGAATTATGCATGTTGGGTACGTTTGGAATTGGACATGTCTAAGAATTCGAATATTGGGCTTTAGGAGAGGTTGAAAATGATTTGACTATATTAATTTTTAGGTCAGTAGTGTTGATGTCCTCCTTATGGGTTATAAGTTAATCTTGAAAATTATGAATGCTTTTGAGACTTGTAGAATTTCTAAGAAATTATTAATGGTTCTTGGTTGCTAGTCGAGTAAATTTTTGAGGATTTCATATAAGTAATAGCGATTCGAAGACTACGACAATCTTTAGGATTATAAATGTACAATTTGAGGATTTTAAGTATCTATGGAAATGTAAGATTAATTATGAGAATTTATTTAGGATACATGCTCTACCTAGTTAGATTTAAGGATGGAATTGCATGAATTGAGAATTTTAGGGACCTAATTGTAATAACTAATAATTTGAGGACCTAAGTGCAAAAAAAAATTCTAAGGGACTATTTTCGAATTTACCAAATTTTGGGATTAAATTTCGAGTTCGAGAATCTAAAAGTTTAATGAGGTAAAGATGGAAAATTTTATGGGGACAATGATGCAAATTTCGAAGAGTTGTAGGGCCAAAATGTAAATTGGGAGAACTATAAGGGTCAGGTTGCAATTTTCAAAATTTTAAGGATTAAATGCGAACTTTTGAGGAACACTTGGGATTTTAAGTATTTATAGAAATGTAAGACGTGTTATGGGAATTAATTTTGGGTATAATAAACTTAAGACTATTGAACCTTATGATACGGGAAATCTATAAAATGAAATTGGGAATACTGAGGACTCATGGGTAATTGTGGAATTTTCGAGATTTAGGGAAAAATTGGATGATATTCGAGGAAAGTAAGAATTAATTTTAAAATCTTAGGAAATTTGAGAACTTATCTAGTAGTAAGTGAGAATTGAACGGTTTAAATGGTAGGAATTTTCTGTTATTTAGGCTCGAAAGAAATATAGAATATTTAGATATTGGGATTATAATGTTATAATGAATGGTAACCAAGGACATTGTAGGATGAATCAATCTTAGGCATGAAAATTTAAGCGTTAGTGAAATCATGTTGTGGCAAATTAAGGATTTAAAGTGATGCCGATTTAAGGTAAATTTGATCGGTTAGTTAAGTTATAAGGATAAACATTGAGTTAGAAAATTTTGGGAACATAAGTTTGATGTGTCACAAGTTTTAGTCATGATCTTAACATTTAAGATTATACTTTGTGAGAATTTAAAATTTTTAGGAAAGTTGGGTACGATGATGGTTAGTATAATTGGTAGACGCACGTAAGAGGTAAGGTAGACACTTTGTCTTGAGAGATTTTGGAAGTCATTAACAAACTTGGGACTGAACGGATATGCGTATTGGAATTATTTTATTCAAAGCTATTTGGATTAGGTAAGTTTGAATTTCAAATTTATGGGATATTTGTTCATACGGAAATTTTGAGTGAAATAAAAACAAAAGGGAATTAGTTGTGTTCAATATAAGTTATCAATTGATGAATATTAAGATTTTTATCAAGTAAGGAATCTAAAAGCGTGATATGGGGATTCTAGAATTCTATGGGTTATAAGTGAAATTGATTTATTAGAGTTAGTCTAATGCTACCATGGGTTAACTTATTAAGTTTTATACGCTAGTATTAATTAAGCATTAAGGATACGTAAGGGTGCGACGTTCGCTTCAATAAGGAAAGTCCCAGGGTCTTAGGTCTCAACTTTATTCTAATTGAAAAGGAAATAGTTTAAGCATGTAATTTGTGCTAGAATAATTTTATTATTTAGGTGGAAGATCGGTATCGTATATTTTGGGTTTTATGGATTAAGACCACTCGAACTTAAGATTTGCAACAACGTTATATTGGGATGCACTTCTAAATAGTTAGGTTAAGTAAGTTTGGAGCGGTAAGATAAAGATTCGATTCAAGGATCTTAGTCTAATATTATTATGGGGTTGATATAAGGTTTAAACTTTTAAGTGTTTTACTAAGACCTCCTAAGTCGAACTGCATGAATGCCAATACTTGGACTTGAAGCTTTAACATATCTTGAATTCAATAAAGTTAAGAAGGGATGCTGTTAAGATTTCAATATTGAAATATAATAGGTCAATGAACATCTTGGGTATGTTATAAGAAAAGTAAGGCGCGTTAAATTTGGACATCCACCTCTAGTATGAGGAATTGCGGGATAAGTCAAAATTCGGGGCTATAGTTGAATAGAACTACGTTACCATAAGTTGTTTTAAGTTGCGATTCACAAACGAGGATTTTGGTAGAAAAATTTATTTAGGAAACGTAAGGACAGCCTATGACTTAATTTTTATCAGAGTAGCGCAGCGGTAGCGTGGATTGTTGGGATAATAGAATTAAGAATCTAAACTTTTGGATTATCGAGGATTAGCGAATTTCGGGGACGAAATTCAATTTAAGGGGGGAAGATTGTAACGACCCGAAAATCAGACTACGTATAAGCCATGCATAATTATTACTATTTAAATTTAAAAATGATTTATATATATATATATGAAGGGTCTAATTCATTTTGATATTTGACAAGTCATAACTATTTATTTTAAATGCAAAAGTTTAGTTTTATCTTTTCAGTTAAATACGCGAGGTCGGACCGGAGTTTGGAGATTAGAGATAAGATTAATAATAAGAAAAATATTCCTAAATTTAATCTAAGTCAAGGAATAATTTAATTTAAAGAAAAAGAATGTCTTAGGATTTATTAAATTAATTGGAGTCAAGTTAGTAAATAAATCCTATTAGGTTCAATATTTAATTAAAGCTTAAATCAAAACAAGTGTGGATAAATTAATCTAGGTATAATATAGTCAAGAAATTAAACATAGCATTTAAATACTTAAATTTGAATCCATGCAAGACCATGCAAGAGTTTATAATAAATTAAATGGTTAATTTACTAAAATATATAATGGGGGTGTTTAAAACCTTAAACATTTAAAATACTAGATTTAAACAACATTGTACATGCAATATTAGTAACAATTTAGTCAACCCATAAAATATTTCAAAGGTTGATAACTCTCCAATTAAACCATTTCTAATTGGACTTCATGGTGTATTCATTTCCCCATTTTAAATCACTAATTAGTAGTAATTTCAAATACTATAATTCAAATAATTGTTCCTCAACCTATTAGTCTAGGGAATGAGCTGGAACGTGCAACAAGAATCTGGAAAAAAAAATACCCAACGGCAGCAAGGAATGAGTAGCCATTCAAATTCATTCAAAATTCCATTAACTTGTAACCTTCAACTAAATGCACATCAAGACCCATTAATCCCCACTTATAACATTCATCTTCATTACTTACATATCATACACCATAGGCTCAAAAATATCAGAAAGAATCGGCTGCTAAAATCCTGAACATGCTGCAGAAAAATAAGAAAATGAATCGGCCAACCTATGGGAGTAAGAAGCAATTCAAAACTCATTTAACTTATTGACTTGTAACCTCCCACCTTAATACATATTATGGCACCTTTAACACCTCTTGTAACCACCACCTCCATTACATAACATTTTCCCCATTCCTATGACCGAAATATCAAGAAGAAACCAGCTGCAGAAATCGTGAAAATCACAGCAGGAAACAAGAAAAGATATCCAACTCGGTTCCGTCGCGTCGTATTGTCGTTTTGATTTGTTTTCTTCAAAACAAATTCCAGGCATGTATATATTGTTTCTTTGCTCTTCAATCAAGTCCTATAAATATTTTTAAACCATTATATAACCATGATTCAAGCAAAAATCACGAAATTGACAGCAAGTTCCCAAGTAAAAATCTGCACAGATTTTCTCAACTCATTTGATTTCCAACTTCACGGTTTGAGATGTTTTGTTGATTTCAGGAGTTGCTTCGATTCCAGGCTGCCAAGGCTGCTTCTAGGCATAATTTAGAACGTGTTAGGGTGTTTTCGGTTCAGTGTTTTAAGTCCATACACACACAAACAAAGAAATTACAGCAACTTTATTCTTTAGCAGCAAAAGTGAGTCTCGGTTTTGGCTACATGAGTGGTTTAAGGGGGTGTTCGAATCTTGGCTGTCCTAGGGACGGTAGCCATGGTTGGAACACTACCTTAACATGTCTAGGATGTGATCAAATCATTTTTTTAAAGCTGGGTTCACGGATCCATAAAAATTTTACCAAAACAATTCAAGTGCATTTCGGTTCTTCATATTTCTGTGTGAGTGAGTTTCGAGTTTCTAGTGTTTGTATGGATGATGGTTGGCTCCTAGCCCGTAGCCATGGTTCATACAACACTCCATCATGTCTAGATCGAGACATGGTCAATCAAATGGCCATTGGAACGACCCAAGACAGTAAAACAAGTCAATACATCACACTACACAGAAAGTTGTATTCTCGGTTTGAGCTGTGCATTGTCTTAGGTGATGGCTTGGTTTGTGGTTGGCTTTTAGCCTTTAGAAATGGTCCAAGCCATGCCTTAGGATGTTAGTAAGAGTCCTTGGGCGGTGGTTCAAGCCCATAGTCATTAATTTCAGAATTTTTACTACAAACACACAAGCTGCTACTGCTGCCTTTTTGACAGCAGCTTTGGGTCACGGTTTTGGTGGTGGTTTGAGTTCTTGGTTGGCTTTTAGCCCATAGCCTTGGACTGGACACTACCTTAATGAGTTAGGAAAGTCGTGTTTTTGTCCGTTTGTGATTTGGTCGAGTTTAGAGGTCGTACGAGAATTTACGGTGAAAGGTGCCAAAATGACTCTCGAAAGAGTGTTTTATGGTTTTGAGTTCCATTCACCTATTTTCATGTTTTACAGTCCTTGTGCATATTTTTCAGTATGTTTGGGGTATTTTTAATCATGGTTAAACGTCGGTTTAATGTTTGTTCGGGTTGGTACATGCTATGATTAAAAATCAAGTTGTTGGTCCGAATCGTCTCGTTTGTGGTCCAATTGTCAAGTTTTGTGCAAGTTAAGATTTATTGCATGTGTCACATATTAGTAGTAAGTCGCAGCAAGCCTGGGAACGATCCAACTCATCCGATAAAAATAAGGTTTTAATTATATTACGTGCATAAAAATATAAAATGTTTATTTTTGAGATATATGTGATATGTCTTGTGGCCACCTTACGCTTATGGGTTTGGAAGTCGGTAGGCGCAACCGAGGACCTCTCCACCCGGTGACTTACGACCGGTTTATGATTATGTATGGGTACGGACATCCAGTCCAAGGGCTGTGATTGATCTCTACCGCCCAGTATACTG
>NC_133317.1:10472436-10513805 GCF_012295235.1 Primulina huaijiensis | reverse complement strand
CGATTTTATTGTATATTTACTTGTTATTCACGATATATACATGTTGAGTCTTTAGACTCACTAGACTTGATTGTTGTAGGTACCGATGAGGTCGAGACGGAGGGCGTAGATCAGTGAACTATCT
Source organism: Primulina huaijiensis (assembly GCF_012295235.1). Taxonomy (NCBI): domain Eukaryota; kingdom Viridiplantae; phylum Streptophyta; class Magnoliopsida; order Lamiales; family Gesneriaceae; genus Primulina; species Primulina huaijiensis. The sequence goes on along the minus strand of NC_133317.1, from coordinate 10,513,681 downwards.
TGGGGCAGCAGTAGTATACCCGAGGACCTCATGTTTTAGTTTATGCATTTTTATTATGTTTAAACTCAGTTTTAATATTATGTTTAAACTCAGTTTTAATATGTTGGATTATTTTTAAGTTGGTATTTGAAACAATATTTCCTTCCGCTGTTATTTTAAAGTTGCAATTATTTACATGTTTATTTTGAAGCAAGTTATTTATTTATTTAGAAAAATTTTAATAATTCCGCAAAAAAAAAAAAATATGAATACGAAATACGGGCCTCTACATCATGATATTGAGCGAGAGTGTTCAAATACTATGAACTAGAAATATCTCAATATCGCAGCCACAATAGCTTTAAACCGAGTTGTTATATTCCCTTATGTGTATTACATAGTCATGAACTCGAATATTGGTGAGTTTAAAAAAGAAAACTATATAATTAAGGTTCTTGTGATTATAAGAACATTATCTCACTATTCGATCGAACCCCTGATCTCAGCAGAAATATCGATATATATGAAATTATTTGAGAAACCATTGCATATATCCCACTTTTCATAAACATAGTCATATGAAAAGTTGAATTCAGTAATGACAAGTGGTTCATCTTCGGTAATAGTAAATAAGTGTTCACTAAGCCTAAATGAAGAATATAATCTTGTTCTTCCGCACCTTATAATTATAACTTTGAATCTCGGGAATTGCAAAACTAATATCAGGGTAATTAACAGGACATAATGTTGTAAAATAAATAAATAAATAGAATACATGATAATGTTGCTAGATGAAGCATTAAACCATATGTAATGTTTTATCCATGTAAATCATGTGATATGTATGAATCGCTTACATAAAAATTTCATGTGGGCTAAATTTTAATTCAATTAGATTCATACAAGTTAATGATATAACTATTGAATTATACTCTATTTTTAATCCGCGTAATTACATTAAGAAAATAATTCAATATCATATCATATCATAATTGATTATATTTAACATAATGAAATTTCTCGTGGGATAAATTTTACTATTCAAAAATAATTAATTACAATTTATATTCCGTATGACGAAATATGATTTATGTATAATTTTAATTCAATTTAAGATGATGTTGCTACTCTTCAATCAATTAAAATCATACGAATCACTAGGATATTGAATTCTTTATGCATTAAATATTTACTTATCCATAATTTTTCATCTCCAATTATTATCAAAATGATTAATAATTTTATGTAAATTAACTCTGTTACAACTAAATGTTATTGAAAATTAATTTATAATGTTAATTCAATTAAAGTTGTTGTGGCTATTTTTAAATAAATTAGAATTATACGAATCACTAATACATAAAATCACAAACATATAAATATATATGCTTTTAATAATTTACTATAATAAATGTCCTTTCATATGATCATCATGAATAATTTCTCATAATTAAGGGTATTGTGAATAAACATTAATTATTTAAAATTATACAAGTTCACTGGACATAATTTTTCCTTTAATTAGTTCTTTATATTATAATTATTTAATATCACAATCAAAACTTTTCAAGAATGCTCCGAGGAAAGATAAATAAGGCTAAGAGCCTTTAAATACCTAATTACTAGGCAGAACATAATTTCACACGGAGATCGGTGATAAGTCAAGACAATTTAAACCGGTCTACGGAGAACTCTCTCAAATTATGTTTTCACGTGTATTTCATAATTATTTTTACTTAATTATTCATAATGTAGATATTTATAAGCCAAATTTTTTATTTATTTGGTAACTTTATTTTTAACATTTTAACTTTGTTCATATAAAATTATGTAGAACAAAATAAATAATTAAATATATGAACAAGATGTGAATCTCTCCATGACAATTCTTAAATTTTATTTGCATAAATGATTATGACAATAAATATAATCATAATATTAAAATTGCATAATACCCAAATAACAATTAATTACAAATAATTTTTACTTAATATATATCATGCAAATAAATTCAAAATAATTCGTATCATAATTTTGGTTTATCAATATTTCTAAAACAAACTTTTAGAATTTTCATAATATTTTATAAATTAACAACTAAAACATGCATATAAATCAAAATTCCAAAAATTTCATAATTCTTAATTTTGAAATAAACCAAAATTTCAAATTAATAATTTTTAATAAATTGGATAAAAACTGAATTTTCGAAATTTTCAAATCAAATAATACAAAACAGGACCTTAAATAAAAAAAATCTCCAAATTGAAATCAAACCCAAGCCCTAATATCGAAATTGACCCTAGTCCCCCATTTCAATTCAAATGTCGTACGACCACCTCCAGTTCAATTTCTGGCTGACAACTACTGCCCATGGATGATCGACCCTAGTCGCACATTCGTCGCCGATCAATTGGTCGAAAAGTGGTTTTTTTTCTAATTCCATATCACACAACAACGCGTCCAACTTGAAAAATTCCAGCCATTATTTGGTGTGGGATGGTTGGTTATCATCTCCAACACGTCGGGCTCAATTGGACAACAACATAAACGTCTACTACTTAATTCTACTGAATTTTTTTTAAAAAAAGCTATGACCGAAAATACACACACTCATAAACATTTAAATAAGTTAATCATGTGTTTTAAAATTCATTCAAACACTGACTAAAAATAAATGCAGTTACACAAAATCTTAAAATGTGACAACAACGATGAGTTACTGTTTAACAAAGAACACCATCGAACATCTAAAATTCGGACGACAATCACCATAGTATAAACAAAAATCATAAACATGTGAAACTACTGTTTAATACCCATGACTTCTAATCATATTATGCGGAAGAAATGCAAGGTCCTCGGGTTAACAAGTGCACCTCCAGCTTCGCCTACTCAGTTTTCAGCGCCTCCAGTCTCCACATCTTCATGATCACCTGCATCAATCACACCTAGTGGGTCTAAAGACTCAACACACCTGAACCGTAATAATAAGTACATACACATATCAAGCAACAGTGAAAAGTAATATAATTAAAATAAGTTTCATGATCTTCAAAAATATAAACATAAGCGTAAACATATTCATTTCGAATCATGTCATATTGTATCAACATATACGTGTTCATTTTTCCTTGTTGAATTCAGATCATTAGTTGTGACTTTCGTATCAGCTTTAAGTCGATGGATCCATCTACGTATAACTGCGGTATCCGGCGGCGGGGACATCAGCGACAGTTTTACCCATCCACTGAGCCTTGGCCTTACATGCTCGTGTTCGTATTAGTCACAACCAACTCACCTCCTTCAAAACATATCATCGTATTCATTAATTGTAAAATTCATGCAAATACATAAATTTGCTTTAAACCAAGCATGCAACGTATTTTCCAGTATGCAACGCATTTTCCAGCATTTACATAAAAATTCATGTTCAATATCCACATATACATTTTTCATATGCAATATCGGTTGTCGAGGCACTACCAGGACTGATAACCTAACACGGTGCAAAACGATCATTTCCCATTCAAACTTACCAAATGCATTAAAAAAAATATTTTTAATCATTTTTTAGACAGAAACTCGAGCTCAAACCTTAACTTCTATAATTCGCTTAAAACTTAGACCGGAGTCCCCGTTTTAGCCCGAATTTACCCAAACTTAAACCATAATTCAAAGTATCCTAACCAAAAAATGTATGACTCAATTAAACCATCAATAACCTTGGACACATTGACATATCAACACCCAAAATGAACCATGCTCATCAAAATCAATAACTTTCAAATGTAGGACTAGCGCCTAGGCGCTGGCTGAGTAGTGCTGTGACGCTTGTAAGCGCCTAGGCGCCATGCATTAGCACTGCGGTGCTACAAGAGCCGAAGCTCGAGCACTGCAGCGCCAACTGGGCAGCACCACGGCGCAATACCTGCGGGGAAAAATTATAAATTTCCACCTCGAATCCAAACCTTCCTATGCTCACTCGGCCCAGACCAGACTCCAACCAAACTATCCTAGACCACAAACAAGCCTTCTTGCACTGCCCTAGCCATGACCTTCAACCCCCTGCTCTCGAATACACGTAAACTGTGACACCCTAAAAAAACAAAGGTGCATAAATGCATTTTTATTAGTATAAATTTTACTATTTTCATTTTTAAAATTTTATCATATTTTTTGTCGATACATATTTTATTTGTCCAAAGTATCTAGAAATACATTAAAATACATCACAATACGCTTAAAAATTCATCAAGTACTATGAGGTTCCCATTCCAAAACCAAATACCCAAAATATAATAAAATATTATAATTAAGCTCAACATATATGTTAAGTAATTAAGTACAATAATTATTAAGTTCAATAATTATAATTAAGTTCAATACATAGGTTTAATATAATATAATAATTTGATACAAGAATATAATAATATTAAGTTTGGATAAACATAACATTTTTCTATTTAATAAATAAATAAAAATAAATAAATAATAATAATAATAAAAGGATAAGCATGATTTACGGCTATATATACTGCACTTTCTTCCAACCGAAAGAAGACCAGCCGAGAGAGGAAAAGGGAAGAAGAAAGGAAAGGAAAAAAAAAAGAAGAAAATAGAGGAAAATCTATACCCCTTTCCGAAAAATTCCGATAAATCACCAACTATTCACCTCATATCATAAAGCAATATAGCACTGGAGGTGACGTAAAAGGATCGACCAAAGAACAAGAAATCAAACAAAGATATTCCGAGAAACGGCAACAAAATCCCGTTTCAAGCGAGGTAATCTACGCTCATCTTTCTTATAGCTACACACCAAACTAGAGGTTGACTTGAACACAAAAGTTGTACCTCTTGTTGCATAGATAAGGTATATACCATCCGTCGTTCCAAAATATTGTCGGAACTAACATTTTCGGAATGCCGGAGTACCTTAGTTCACCATAGGACGATATTTAAATCTGGTATTGATCGGGTAGGAATTTGAAAATACGTTCAACATAAGAATTAAAGATCTTAAAAAGTTACATAACCTGGAAAAAAACCGGCTGCGCGTGGCTACCGGAAGGCTAGTCACGCGCCGGAACTGTCGGCTCGCGTATCTCACGCACCGCCGTATCGGCGATTTTCCGGCGGCCGACCTTTCCTGATGATATTTCCGACTTTTTGGCCAACTTTCGTAATGTTTAGAGATATCTTCTAATTAATATGAATTTTTCAAACTTAAGTAAAATCAACCAGGTTAAATTTTGAACAAAAAAATAATCTGGAAATGATCAGCTATTTATTTAAAACTCTAACATATAAATATCATTCATAATATATTTTTAGGACTTGCTTCAACAATTCGGATTACTAATCAAACCTAAACTGTAAGTTATCAGGTGAGGAAATTACTATTCATTCTTCTATTAAAGCTTTTGGCATTTGGCCTGGAAATTTCAATAGCATTTATTTAATGTTCAAATATCATCCACAGTTCTTTTCAATTACTGATATATTTTTCTTGCATATTTATGAATGGATTGATATATCGTTAATGAATTGAGTCATGGACAACGGATTTCGGTCCGGAAATTGAGTCCACTGGACAACGTGGATTCGGCTCGGAAAATGAGTCCAATGAACAAAGGGTCAAAAGTCTCGGGTATATGGTTCATCTGAACAACGCGCACCGAATATTTCGGTCCGGAGAATGATTCACCCGGCTCGTAAAAAGTGCTCAATTAGAGCCACCAATGTTAATTTATGAAATTTTTATTTATCTATTATTCCATTGCATAACATTCATAACATCTAAATTGTTATGCCTATTATTTCATGCATAATTATAATGAAGCGCTATTTTACTTTATTTAAAAGCTATATATTAATTTAAACTCACTAAGTCCTCAAAAATTTAACAATCTGTTTCTTTTCGTCTATTGTAATTTCCAGACACAGGAACCATAGAATTGGAACATGAGGAAAATAACTGAAGCTGAAATAAGAGCGTTTGAAAGTTGTGATGATCTGTTTATAAATAAAAGTTAAACTTCCGCTGTAAAATAATTGTACATATTTGAAATAAGAATGTAAATACTTGTATATATCTTTAAATGATAGTAGGAAATATTTATCTGCAATATCTTTTGTTATAATAATAATGGTAAAAATAAGAATAGCAGTTCAATAAAGAAAGATTGTAAGAAAATGTTGCACTTAGTAAGGGAATAATGAATTCCTAAACCGGGCGTCACAGATGAGGTATCGGAGCATGGTTTCTTAGGGTATCAGAGCATGGTTTCTTAGGGTATTAGAGACAGGAGCCTAAGATTTATTATAATGTCATATGTTAATCTTTACGTGTTTCTTCATAATTGAAATGTCTCTTTTCAGGATGACAGAGTCTAGTGGGACATCAAAGAAAAAACAAACTATACTCATTAAACAAATGGAGGAAGAAATAACAAAATTAAGCAAAGAAAACTCGGATTTGAAATGTCTAGTGAATATGTATCAGGAGCATTTTGAAACCTTTGGAACAACTGATACTTTTCATGGATTTATTGAAGAACGGATGAGGGCTGATAATCTAGCATATTATGGAGAATTGTGTCATGTACTGTATGAAAGAGACCGCACTCTTATATACTTACTAGACATGCATGAATTCTATGACTGAGGTTTGATTAGTTTCTTAAAAGGAGTATCACACCCTTCGATCCACATTGGCCACTTAATCATGCATGGGCGTGAACTAGTTTATCAATCTATCCACGGAATGGAACCTGGTGTTATCGGTCCATCTTACACAAATCAAGCTAATCAGACCACTGCTCCTCCCATCACTAACACATTTGAAACCAGAATTAGCTTGACTAACAATATTCCACCGTATGTACCAGCCCTTTTTGTAGAATATACTGGAGTCATGAACACAACAATAGATCAAAACCCCTTTATGGTAACAGATTATCTGTTGCAGTCACCGGAAGTTGAATTTCTTCCTGACCCCATGTGGGAAAACTTTGTATTTGGAGTAGATGAACTTGTTCCAATGACTATCCTACCTGAAAGTGAAAATGAAAATGAGCTTATTTATGAAACGGACCCTGTTGAACCACATACATCACTGCCGAATACGGATCAAAATGTTACCATGGGAACCACAAGCACAAATGAAGGCTCGAGCCACACAACTTTTATAGATCTCTCAGACGACGAATGAAGACAATGACTATTTGGCACTAGTATATAACTAGTATTAATAATTATCATCTTTTGTGGGTATGATGATTATCAAGGTCATCACTTTTTGTAGGCATGATGACCCAGTTTGCTAGTTCTGTTTGTATTATGCTTGGGTATTGTAAATATTTGAAACATGTCCTGTTTATAAATAAAACTGACTGTTTACCCTCTGAAATAACTATGTACATTTATATATTATAGTGAATATGTTCGTATTTTATATTTATGTGTTTAGAATGACGTCTTCACAAAATAGTGCTAAAGCCAGAATCGGACAAGACATTCCCCCTCAAGATGATCACAACTCAGCAACTGGTGGAAATTCCAGAAAAGCTCAACACAATCCCCCCAAGAACAAAACATACAAAATATGTTTGAAATAATACATCAATTTGTTCAGTTTTGTCAGCAAAATCATCCACGACCTCATGATCAAGCTCGAGAACATCACATTGAGGCAAATGATCGAGCTCTTGAGAAATTTTTGAGATTCAAACCGCCAAAGTTTGAAGGCAAACCAGATGCGTATCAAGCAGAATCTTGGCTAAGCAAAATCAACAAAATATTTTCTATTCTTACTTATTCTGAAGAACAAAAGGTGAATTTTTCCACTTACTTATTTGAAGAAGCAGCTCATAACTGGTGGCGTACGGTGGAACATAAGCGTACAAAGAATCACACCCCAAAAACGTGGGACAATTTTCTGCAAGAATTCGAAGGTAAATGTATAACTCAAGTTATATTAAATACCCGAGAATGTGAATTTATGGATTTAGTCCAAGGTGACATGACCGTAGCTCAATATGAAGCAGAATTCCACCGTCTTATACATTATGCACCACACTACATGGAAGATGAGATAAGAAAAAGAAAAAAATTTGTTCAAAGATAAAATCTAGATATTCGTTGGGCAACATTTTCCACAGAAGTTGCCAATTATATTTCTGCTGTTAATCAAGCTCTACGAGTGGAAGAAGACATCAAGGCACTTCTTAAAAAAGAAGAAGAAGAAAAGAAAATCAGGAAGCCCAACCTTTTTGAGGATAATAATCGGAAAAGAAAATTTGAAAAGAGAACACAACCAGTCAGGCAAGGAGAAGCTGTCAAAAGAAAAGTTCCAAGAAACAACAATAAAAAGTGTGGATATTATGGATTACCAAATCATGAAGAAGAAAAGTGCTGGAGAAAAGGTGGGAAATGTTTTATTTGCGGAAGTGAGCAACACGGTATTCAAGATTGTCCAAAAAGAACGTAGAAGACTCAACCCACAACAAAGCCAAAGATACCTGCTCGAGCCTATGCCCTCTTAGGAAACAAAGAGGAGGATGTTGACCCCACTACAGTCGTAGAAGGTACTGTTACCATATTATCCAGTTCTGCAAAAACTTTATTTGATCCAGGAGCTACTCATTCTTTTATCTCAAAAGTTTTTGTACATAAATTACCACTGTTATCGGAGCAGCTGCCATATAGCTTCGAAATTAGCTCACCTTTAGGGACAACGATGATTACTGACATTATTTACAAAAACTGTCCCTTAAACTTCCAAGAAAAAGAATATCTAGAAGATTTGATTGAACTACCTATCAAGAACTATGATATTATTCTTGGAATGGACTGGTTATTTAGACACCAAGCCCAAATCAATTGCTACACAAAAGAAGTTTGTCTTCAAACTTCTGATCCAATCATTTCCAAAGCTAACCATACCATGAGAATAGTATCAACAGCAGAAGCTAGGGCTATACTAAAAGACAACGGACAAGGATTTCTAGCTTATTTGATAAATAAGCCAAAAGATCAACTCAAGATCTCAGAAATCTCAGTTGTACAAGAATTTTCAGAAGTTTTTCCTAAAGAGATCAATACTTTACCTCCTCAGAGAGACGTAGAATTTTCCATTGATCTAATACCTGGAGCACAACCCAGATCTAAAACTCCATACCGAATGGCACCTTCAGAGTTAAAAGAATTAAATCTTCAATTACAAGAGCTCATGGACAAGAAATATGTCCGGCCTAGTACATCTCCATGGGGTGCTCCTGTATTATTTGTCAAAAATAAAGATGGAACTCTAAGGATGTGTATTGATTATCGAGAACTTAACAATGTTGCCATCAAGAACAAATATCCTCTACCGCATATCGAAGAATTGTTTGATGTCTTACAAGGATCTCAAGTATATTCAAAACTTGATTTGCAATAAGGATATTACCAATTGAGAATTAAGGAGGATTACATCTCCAAAACGTCTTTTAATACCCGTTATGGACACTATGAGTTTGTGGTAATGCCATTCGGATTAACCAACGCTCCTGCAGCTTTCATGGATATGATGCATCGAATATTTCAACCATTCATGGACAAATTCGTTGTCATATTCATAGATGACATTTTCATATTTTCAAGAAGTCATGAGGAACATGCTCAACATTTACGATTGATTCTCAAAACTTTGAAAGAACATCAATTGTATGCCAATTCAGTAAGTGTGAATTTTGGCTAGAAAAAATGTCATTTCTTGGCCACTTTATCTCTAAGAAAGGACTGGAAGTAGATCCTACAAAAATAGAAGCCATATCTCGCTGGAAACAACCAATCAACATCACAGAAATTAGAAGTTTTCTCGGCCTAGAAGGATACTACCGAAGATTCATTAAAGATTTTGCAAAAATTGTTGTTCCCCTGACACAGCTGACTCGCAAAGACAACCCTTTCTTGTGGAATGATGAGTGTGAGAAAAGTTTTTGCAAATTAAAAGAAATGCTTACCAGTGCACCTGTATTAGCTTTACCAGAAGGAAGAGAAGGATTTGTGGTTTACACAGATGCCTCAAAAGAAGGCTTTGGATGTGTATTGATGCAAAACGATAAAGTTATTGCATATGCATCTAGAAAATTAAAGAATCACGAGTTAAGTTATCCCACTCATGATCTGGAATTAGAAGCAATAGTGTTTGCATTAGCAAAATGGAGACACTACTTGTATGGTTCCACTTTTGATATTTATGCAGACCACAAAAGCTTGAAGTATTTATTTACTCAAAAAGAGCTGAACATGAGGCAAAGAAGATGGATTGAATATTTGGAAGATTACGATTGTTCCATTCTTTGTCAATCAGGTAAAGCTAATGTAGTGGCTGATGCTTTAAGTAGAAAGATTAGCATGGCTTGTTTGGAAAGGAAAGAAGTAAGAGAATGGGTACACATCCATTCACGTGGGCACTTGGCTGGATTGAGAATCGAACCTGAATTTCATACCAGAATTAAGTAAAATCAAGAATTGGACCAAGAAATTTCAAAACTCCGTACTGATACAAATTTCGTCATCAATTCATAAGGAATACTTTTCTACAATGACCGTATTTGTGTGCCTAGCTCAATGAAAAAAGAAATAATGGAAAAATCATATCAGTCTCAGATCAGCATACATCCAGGAGGATCTAAGATGTACCAAGAGATTAAAAAACACTTCTGGTGGAAAGAATGAAACGAGATATCGTAGATTTCATTTCACAATGCCTATCTTGCCAAATGATAAAGGCTGAACATTAAAGACCAGCAGGTCTTTTGCAACCACTTCCTATACCAGAATGGAAATAGGATCAAATAACTATGGACTTTGTGACCGGATTACCCCAGCTTCCAGGAGGTTTTAATAGCATATGGGTAATCTTTGATCGCTTGACCAAGTCAGCACATTTCATACCCATAAGTCACAAATATGGGGTGGAAAAACTGGCTGAACTCTATCAGAAGGAAATTATACGGCTACATGGTATCCCCACTACCATAGTATCTGATAGAGATCCGAAGTTTACGTCAAGATTATGAAAAAAACTTCAAGAATGCCTTGGTGCCAAATTAAATTTTAGCACAGCAGCACATCCGTAAACTGATGGTCAGTCTGAACGAACCATTCAAATACTGGAAGACATGCTTCGCGCATGTATGGTGGATTTTGGGGCAAACTGGGGAAAACATTTGCCTCTAGTTGAATTTTCATACAACAATAGTTATCAATCCTCAATAAAAATGGCACCATATGAAGCATTATATGGAAGAAAATGTCGCTCTCCTCTTAACTGGGATATGGATGAATGGAGAGGCAGAAAGAATGGACAAGAACGAGCAATCAGGCCTGACATTATACAAGAAGCTATCGACAAAATACAACTTATCAGGCAACGAATACAAACAGCTCAAAGTCGACAGAAGAGTTATGCAGATAAGAGGCTAAAAGATTTGAAATTTGAAGTCGGAGATTATGTATTACTAAAAGTATCACCAAGAAAAGGAATCAAGCGTACTGGAAATAAGGGAAAGTTGCATCCTCGGTTTGTTGGACCCTTTGAAGTGATAGAACGAATAGGCACTGTGGCTTATCGTCTATCTCTACCTGAAAATATATCTGGTATACATAACGTATTCCACGTATCACAATTAAGGAAATGCAAAGTAGACTCATCTCAACTGATTGACCATCAACAGATAGATCTGGAAGAAAATCTAACATATGAAGATCAACCTGCGAAGATTTTGGACCAAAGAATAAAGGAACTTCGTGGTCGACCAATTCAGTTGATAAAAGTCTTATGGAAAAACCACAATATTGAAGAAGCAACGTGGGAAACAGAGAAAGATATGAGATATCAATATCCTTATTTATTCCAATAATTCTTAAATCTTGGGACCAGATTTTTAAAAGGAGGGGATATTGTGACACCCTAAAAAACAAAGGTGCATAAATGCATTTTTATTAGTATAAATTTTACTATTTTCATTTTTAAAATTTTATCACATTTTTTGTCGATACAAATTTTATTTCTCCAAAGTATCTAGAATACATTAAAATACATCACAATACGCTTAAAAATTCATCAAGTACTATGAGGTTCCCATTCCAAAACCAAATACCCAAAATATAATAAAATATTATAATTAAGCTCAACATATATGTTAAGTAATTAAGTATAATAATTATTAAGTTCAATAATTATAATTAAGTTCAATACATAGGTTTAATATAATATAATAATTAGATACAAGAATATAATAATATTAAGTTTGGATAAACATAACATTTTTCCATTTAATAAATAAAAAAATAAAAATAAAAAAAATAAAAGCGTAAGCATGATTTATGGCTATATATACTGCACTTTCTTCCAACCGATAGAGGACCAGCCGAGAGAGGAAAAGGGAAGAAGAAAGGAAAGGAAAAAAAGAAGAAGAAAATAGAAGAAAAATCTATACCTCTTTCCGAAAAATTCCGATAAATCACCAACTATTCACCTCATATCATAAAGAAATATAGCACTGAAGGTGATGTAAAAGGATTGATCAAAAAACAAGAAATCAAATAAAGATATTCCGAGAAACGGCAACGGAATCCCGTTTCAAGCGAGGTAATCTACGCTCATCTTTCTTATAGATACACACCAAACTAGAGGTTGACTTGAACACAAAAGTTGTACCTCTTGTTGCGTAGATAAGGTATATACCATCTGTCATCCCAAAATATTGCCGGAACTAACATTTTCTGAATGCCGGAGTACCTTAGTTCACCATAGGACGATATTTAAATCTGGTATTGATCGGGTAGGAATTTGAAAATACGTTCAACATAAGAATTAAAGATCTTAAAAAGTTACATAACCTGGAAAAAAACCGTGGCCGCCAGAAGGCCAGTCACGCGCTGGAACCGTCGGTGCGTGTATCTCACGTGCCGCCGTATCGACGATTTTCCGGCGGTCGAACTTTCCTGATGATATTTCAAATTTTTTGGCCAACTTTCGTAATATTTAGAGATATCTTCTAATTAATATGAATTTTTTGAACTTAAGTAAAATCAACCGGGTTAAATTTTGAACAAAAAAATAATCTGGAAATGATCAGCTATTTATTTAAAACTCTGACATATAAATATCATTCATAATATCTTTTTAGGACTTGCTTCAACAATTCGGATTACTAATCAAGCCTAAACTGTAAGTTATCAGGTGAGGAAATTACTATTCATTCTTCTACTAAAGCCTTTGGCATTTGGCCTGGAAATTTCAATAGCATTTATTTAATGTTCAAATATCATCCACAGTTCATTTCAATGAATGATATATTTTTCTTGCATATTTATGAATGGATTGATATATCGTTAATGAATTGAGTCATGGACAACGGATTTCGGTCCGGAAATTGAGTCCACTGGACAACGTGGCTTCGGCCCGGAAAATGAGTCCAATGAACAATGGGTCAAAAGTCTCGGGTATATGGTTCATCTGAACAACGCGCACCGAATATTTCTGTCCGGAGAATGGTTCACCCGGCTCGTAAAAAGTGCTCAATTAGAGCCACCAATGTTAATTTATGAAATTTTCATTTATCTATTATTCCATTGCATAGCATTCATAACATCTAAATTGTTATGCCTATTACTTAATGCATAATTATAATGAAGTGCTATTTTACTTTATTTAAAATCTATATACTAATTTAAACTCACTAAGCCCTTAAAGACTTAACAATCTGTTTCTTTTCGTCTATTGTAAGTTCCGGAAACCCTTGAATTGGAAATGAGGAAAATAACTGAAGCTGAAATAAGAGCGCTTGAAAGTTGTGATGATCTGTTTATAAATAAAAGTTAAACTTCCGCTGTAAAATAATTGTACATATTTGAAATAAGAATGTAAATACTTGTATATATCTTTAAATGATAGTAGGAAATATTTATCTGCAATATCTTTTGTTACAATAATAATGGTAAAAATAAGAATAGCAGTTCAATAAAGAAATATTGTAAGAAAATGTGGCACTTAGTAAGGGAATAATGAATTCCTAAACCGGGCGTCACATAAACCACCCGACCTCTCCAAAACCGAGCTGCAACCACGGGAAGTGATCAGCCTCAGACCAAGACACATTCGAAGACCAAAATCTTCACCTAAACCTACTCCCAACCTCTTGAAAAATTTTCCCTAACTTTCAAGAACCGGCAGTCCCCTTCAGCCATAGCCAAATGTGAGTCAATATATCATAAAAACCAAGTTTTCTCATACTATACCAGGAAAAACGTGAAAGAGACATGAAATTTGCCATGGATCATGCATAAAATTTAAACAATACATATCATGGTGTGAAAGATGAGAGAACAAAGGTATAGAGTGTGCCTTTGCGTATTTACGCTCGAAAAAATCAACAAACGGGGCGAGGAACTAACACTGGGGGAACGGGACGACATTCTCTATGAAAACTCTTGCAAAAAACAACCACAATTCTGCCGCTGGACTAAGAAAAGTTGTTGGACGTGGAGAAGCTGCTAGGGTTGAGGGTGGGCGTTCTTTTAGTGTAGTAAAAATTAGGGTTTTTGGGTTTAGGTTTAAGAAAATAAAATGTGTAGGAGTCTAGGCCAAAAAATGTTAAAATAGGCTCATCAAGCCCAATAACATGCTTGTAAAATGTTTCGATTAAATTTGATTTCAAAAATATTGCCCGAGCCCTCAACAATTCCTCCATTTTGCTAAAAATCGACTACCGGTTTAAAATACGGGTCAACATGTAAAAATATCTTAAAAATGTCCATTTTGGAAAATTACCTAATAAATACGCCATATATTAAATAATAAACAAATAATTATTTAATAAAACATTTTCTCTAACTGTTTCCGGTCTCCGTTCCTCGTTCGAGCGTGAAATACTGCTAATCAAATAAACAATGCAATAAAATCATGAAATCATGTCATAACGATGCATTAAATACATTTAAAAATAATTAAATAAACATTTTAATAACACCCTAGATTTGCATGCAGTCTGGTTACTTCGTTTGAATTTCTAGACCTTACAACGACTACCCTTCCCCTCCATCGTCGTTTCACAATGTGAGGTCCGGTAACTTAAATTACATTAGTTATCAAACAATAATGATTTGTTTAAGTTTGCAGCAGAAAAATGGTTTAAAATACTTTAAAATTGACCTCAGAGCCTGGAAAATTTCTGCATGACCTCCCCGTAAATAAGACATACAAAAAAACATTTTAAATACCTAGAAAAGAAAATGACTCAAGGACAACGCTGCGGTATTCATAAACAAACACATGTAAGTACCGGGCATAAACATAAATATCACAGGCAGCAGTTCAACTAAGCCGACAGAGCTTCCAAACAACAGAAATTAAATTCAAACAGGAAAAGATCAATCCAAATGACTATACAGATACACGGAGCATCTCCTCAGATAATAAAACATGACATAAAACCGACTACAACTCAAAATATATAAATATAGCTAGCTGGGAGACTCCGAGTCTCCGACGAACACAAACCAAACAATCCAACCTCAACCACGAGCTCTGGCAGTGAAACCTCCGCCTTGTACTGCAAAACCACTCGAGAGATCTACCATAGTGCCCAAAAGAAACTACAGCAGTCCTCTAGTAAACAACCGATGTTAGGATTCTGGTATGAAACAATCCAATGAACATAACAATAACATAAATCATGCATAAACATAAGT
Organism: Primulina huaijiensis; assembly: GCF_012295235.1. Lineage (NCBI taxonomy): Eukaryota > Viridiplantae > Streptophyta > Magnoliopsida > Lamiales > Gesneriaceae > Primulina > Primulina huaijiensis. The sequence continues at coordinate 10,497,952 of NC_133317.1, read as the reverse complement.
AAAGATGGAATGTAAAATGCATGAATAGAGATCAATGTCAACAAGGTAAACGGAGCCAATCGAACGTTATGATCAACAAAAATAATGCTCGAGCAACACACATGGGAGCTATAACGTCATGTTGCTAAATTGCCCTACCTAGTATGCGAGGTATGCCAGGATGTACTAATCAACACCCCCAACTCGGCCTCCATACATCTGTAACGATATTTAACGGGAATGACACAAATAGCCAGAACTGGATATCACAATCCTAGTGCTCACCCCACTAACAACGGAATTGACCAATCTTAACTACTGTTTCGGGTGTATCAATATAGACCTATCAGCCACACCCTGATCCCGAGTTATACAACAACCAGTGCTGAATAACAATAAATAATAATAACTGATCAACAAGAGCGATATGGCTCAAGATGTATGTCATAACAGTATGCCCTAGACTAAATACCATATAAACTTAACATATAACTCAATAAGGCATTTAACAACTCAAATTATTTACATAATAACATAAAAAACGATCACAATACATAAATATGCTTAAAACATAATTTAATTGTTACCGTTGTATGTTATCTAATTGTAATATGCATATACCAACCAATGACGATCGATGCACAACTTTAAAGCTCATCGGCCTAAAACACATAACAATAAGCCGAGAAATACCACATTTTACCAAAATTTTAATTAAACCAACTATTTTCTCAAAACCACTAAAGTTGAATTTATATTTCTAAAGCACCAATTTTTCCAACAATGTGTTATGTTAAACTAATTCTCGCTCCAGTAAATCCCAAAAACTCCAATATTCAACATGTTAACGATAAATCTCTAATGAATGAATAAACTAGTTCATTATACAATTCTTGATCGAAAAAAATATACTTTAACACGCCAAACAGTTCAACCTACAACAAATAACTAATATATTCGTCAATATAGTACGATCCGATCGACGAAAAGAATTTAAATCCAAACGGGTAAAAACCCAATTCTGGACAGCCTATAATCGATCTTAAAATGGAAATTTGAGTTCGTTTATACCAATAATCGGAGCTATATCAAACAATGGCGGCCTCGAGGTGGTGTCTCGCCGGAAAATTCACCGGAAACTAGCCGGAAATGCCAAAAATTGGCTGGAAAATGGCGGAAACATAGGAGAATTGGCACACAGAAATAGCAAAAATAGCAGCTTCGATCCAGCTGAATCCTTGCTTAAAATTACTGATTTATGTCTTGGATCGAATCTTAGGATATTGGGAACACAAATCTTCAAGACTTTTGAGTTTCGACATTGGACGGAGAAGTTATGACGATTCTACGGTGGCTGCTACAGTGGTGACGGGAATGGGTTGGAAATGGTTTTCTTCCTTATGCTTTCTTCTTTCTTCCCTCTCAATTTATTGTAAGTTTTGGGTGTTTATGTACATGTATATAAACTATAGTAAATCAGTTCCTAAGAAAAGTAAATCATGCTCTTTTTATCCCGATTTTACATTTATTTAGTTCTCATATGTTAATTAAACTTCGGATGTATTTTTTATCGTATTAATTCCAATATCCTAAAATAATTATTTTTAACACGTTTCCTGAATTTATTTGGCATAAATAATTTTTTAATTAATCAAATCAATATTTATTCTCATTATGCCGAATTACCAGATAATATATTATAGGGCCTTATAGCTTCACATATGGCCAAAAATCGAAACATATTGCCGGAAAATAGTGGGTCATCTTCGCACATACCAAATCACGAATTTCCGGTCGTTTTTCCGACGTACTGTTTTGTAACTCCCCATATTTAACGACTATCCCCACTGTACCAAGATGAGTCTTTCCAGCGTGCTTATGTCCTCACTCACACACACCCTAAGAAACTTCCTAGAGGGTCACTCATCCCAGAATTGCCCCAAGCCAAGCATGCTTAACTTTGGAGTTCTTATGTGATGAGCTCTCGAAAAAAAGATGCACCTTCTTGATATGAGTAGTACCTATCAATCTTTTAAGCTCTTCTCAACTGCACAGTCTCATACCTGAACAGTGTTGGAATCCCTCTCCTTCCAGTTTAATATCGGTTCATTCATGTTCCCTTCGCCCAGAAGCCTGCAAGGAGCCGCTCATTGTCCGTGCAAGCTCATGGCACCGGCGATCATCCCCCGCCCTCTTCGGCCCCAAGCCTCGCATTTCGACCAGCTTCCGCTTAGTTCTTCCTCGAACCACACCGTACTAGGAGATGTCAGCTCTGATACCAACTCTAACTCCCCAGATTTGACTAATGTCCTCAGTGTATCAAAACGAGTCTTTCTAGCGTGCTTATGTCCTCACTCACACACACAATAGGAAACTTCCCAGGGGGTCACCCATCCTAAAATTGTCCCAAGTCAATCACGCTTAACTTTAGAATTCTTATGTGATGAGCTCCCGAAAAGAAGATGTACCTCTTGTTATGAATAGTACCTATCAAATCTTTTAAACTCTTCTCAACTGCACAGTCACATACCTGAACAGTGGTGAAATCTCTCTCCTTCCAGTGTAATATCGGTTCATTCATGTTTCCTTCGCTTAGAAACCTGCCAGGAGTCGCTCATTGTCCGTGCAACCTCATGGCACCGGCGATCACCCCCGCTCTCTTCTGCCTCGGGTCTCACATGCCCAGCCGCTTCTGTTTGGTTCTTCCCCTAACCACACCGTACTAGGAAAGGTCGGCTCTGATACCAACTCTAACTCCCCAGATTCGACGACTGTCCCCACTGTACCAAAACGAGTCTTTCCAGTGTGCTTATGTCCTCACTCACACACACCTTAGGAAACTTCTCAAGAGGTCACCCATTCCAGAATTGCCCTAAGTCAAGCATGCTTAATTTTGGAGTTCTTATGTGATGAGCCCCCGAAAAATAGATGCACCTTCTTGATATGAGTAGTACCTATTAAATCTTTTAAGTAATTCTCAACTGCACAGTCTCATACCTGAACAGTTTCGGAATCCCTCTCCTTCCAGTGTAATATCGGTTCATTCATGTTCCATTCGCCTAGAAGCCTGCTAGGAACCGCTCATTGTTCGTGCAACCTCATGGCACCGACGATCATCCCCCACCTTCTTCGGCCCCAGGCCTCACAGTTAGAGCTAGCGTGGTAAAATGGTCACCTCGAAGTGGGCATTGGGCCGGTGACCATAATCGCAGGATTTGGGTTCCGCATGACTTTGAATTTCACCAATTACAAATCTTTATTTTATTTTCACGAATTGCACAAAAATTTAGATTTTTTATTTTTCAAAAATTATATAAAATTCATGATACAAAATTAAAATGAATCAATATAATATTCTAAAAAATTTGTCTTATTTAAAAATCTGAAAAATATTAAGGCGGATGCTAAAACCGCTTTGATACCAATGTTAGAAATACTAACATGCTGAAGAATCAGATTCGATATATATGCATACAAACGTAATACGTAAAAGATCGGTATGCGGAAATATAAGCAATAAAGAATTCTAACTTCTAGTCATTGATGATGAATTTGAGAAAAGAACTGTAGAGATTCTACGAACACGAGAAAACATAGATATTCTAAATCTTTATGCAATTGTATGAATGATGGATTTTTTGAAAAACCGTATTGATTTAGGGACCTTGTAGCCACTATTTATATATGTTCTCTAACCATTATCGAGAAGTTTGATTTGATTGTGACTTATCTTGATGATATTTATCTAAGATATATTTATCATCTTAATGCAGATGGTATTCTTGATTTATCGTCTTTTAAATATGAGACGTATCTCCTATTTATCTTGATGAAATATGTTGACCACAATTAAATTATTTTATAGACTTTAAAAAAATAATTTAACATAGTAAACTAGGAGTTACAATTTATCGTGTTTTGTTTTTTTAAGATATTTACTATATTTTGTTGAGACAGTTAAAATGTTTTTTAGAATTCAATTATTTTTTATTAATGTTTTTTTTTCCTCTCTATGTTATAATGGTCTCACGTTGATATATTAAGCTAATTAAGAGTGTCTTATAAACTCAAGATGTTACACCACTCAATAGGCAAGTTTTTTTGGAATGAATTAACTTTTGAGTTTATAACTTAATATTGGTGTTCTTGTTTAAAGTCGATGTAGCGAAAAAAACGATCAAGTAAAAGGTTACTATCCGCATGCCCATTTTTGTTTAATCTTAATTTTCCATAGATTCTTTTATTTCTTAGGCAAAAATTGTTTATAACTTCTCTCGATCGGCTAAACGAACAGCGAACAAAGTATTTTTTTGCAAAACTTTGGAAACAAATCATTTGTATTCATCTGTGCGTCACGACTCTCCGAACATTTTTTATTAGTTATTTCAAACCAACGAAGTCTGTACAATTCACATTCATTCACGACTCAAGTTTGACCAAAGTTTTAAGTTGGTTTCCAAAGTTTAACTATGATAAATCTTTACATAAAAGTAATTTATATTGCGAGTATATTATCATTAAATTTCTAATATTTCTAATTTTTAAACAAAATTAGCTAAATAATTAATACACAAAGATTTATTCTTAAAGTAGTTAAATTTTAAAAAGAATTAACAGAAAAAAGGGCAATCGTACCATACATTGTTTTTAAAACCGGACCGGTTGGTTCGAGCGGTTACGAGTTTGGTCCGGATCATAGTCATAAATCGTTTTAGCATCAAACTAGTCAAGAAACTTTCATACTGATCATGAACCAGTAAAACGGTTAAAAATTGATCGGATCGGTCATTATTAAAATTTTTAAAAATTGTTTTTAGAATTTAATTATTTTTTATATGCTTTCAAAAAAACAAAATTTATTTCTTATATTTAAAATTTTATTTTTTGTTATTTGGATTTTGAACTTAATTTGTTAAAATGTTATTTTTAGTAATTTTTGGGCTTGTTTTAATTTATTTTTTTAAAAAAAATATGTATATAATTATATTTGATTTTTTGATTTTTATGTATGTTTTTTTTATATAGATTTTAAATTTTAGTATATGTATTTTATTTATTGTGTATATATACTTTTAAGATATTTAAATTTTAAAATATATATTTTACTATATTATATTATTATTTTATATAATATAACATTGTTCTGATCAGACCGTCTAGTTGAACAATTATTTTAAGGTAAACTGATTCGATCAACTATCTGACTATGAAAACATTGATAACTTATTGAGGCATATCATAGAAAATGGTGTGACTATTCACAAAAAGGTTTCATGCATTTTTTGTCTTGTATGTTTATCACTTTGTAATTTTGGTAATGCATATTATCAAAATAGAGTTTTGGTCCTGCGTATTTCAATATTTGGAAAAATTAGTCGTTTTTTTCTTGGGAATGCTAACGTGAAACGTAAAAAAAAACCAAATAAAGATATTAGACTAATAAAAGAATTTGCTAACACGGAGTAACCTAAATTGAAAAAGACGAATTTATAAGACTAAACTCGAATATGTATTATAATCTGAATATTTTTTTATTTATTGTATCATATGATATAAATTATCAATCAAGAACCAAAAAACACCATCTTCATAAGGATCAATGATTTTGGATTTGTGAGGGGATCTTGAATAAAAATATTGAAATTTTTGGATCTGAAATGATTAGGTTGGACATTGAATTAGAATTTGAAGCAAAAAAAAGTAATTAACTAAATAAAGGATTTCAAATCATTCATTCTAATTTCGAATCAAATGAATACAATGAATTTGATGTATGAATTTAAATCAAAATCCACTCAAATCCTTATATCAAAACTCAGAGATCATAAAGAGTTCAACTCTGCATGCTTTGATCATCAAACAAATTATATTATAAGTCTACTACATTTCTATACCAATTTAATTAAACAATGGGCAAATTTTCAATAACTCCCTACATCCCTTCTCATCTTTATTTTAACTCAATATCCCTTCAATTCTTTGTTTTAACTCCCCAATATTTTAAAATGTCCAATAATACCCTTATCTTTTTATTTTAGTAATTGATTTTTCTTTTAAATTTAAAGGCCCATCATGCTTCCGTAAAATAAATTAAATCTTTTACCTTTTTGACCAGAATGCCACCAGGTTATATCCACCGTATTTTACGAACTACTCCTCACAGTCCAACCACACGATCGCAACCGATGGTTACAGACGCAGATTCCTTCAGCAGCACTTAGCACAACCCTAATTCGTTTCCTACCTTAGGGTGTACAATAAAAGATAAAATTTTGAAAATAATACATGAGAGGGGCTAGAGCAAAGATCTCTTTATTCAAACACAAACATTTATTATTACATTGAAATCTCCTGTAGAGGAGGAGAAACTTGTTTAGCTACTGATAGTAGCCGAACTTGAAAGACACATAAACTAGTAAGAGAAATATTACAATTGGTTTTGAAAGAAATGAGAAAAATGTTCGATGATCTTCACTTCCTTCTCCCTGCCTTATTTATAGAAGGCTTCTTCGGATTTGAAACTTGGACTTCAAATCTTAATAAGCCTTTACAGCTTGCATATGGACCATTTAGTGGTTGAGTGGTCCTACTTTCTTGAAATGTCATTTTCTAGATTATTAATCTAGAAATTAACTTTTCGTCTTCTTTTATCTCTCCCAAGTACCAGTAGAGATGAGTCTGGAGAATATCAGCTGTAATCTCGTCTTCTTTTCTTTGTACATTCTTATAATAGATCTGAGAGCTGCAGCCTCACTTCTTCTCTTATACTTGATTCTTCTTTTTAAAACTTTCAGATATACACGGTACATCTTTAAGTTTTTATTCTGATGTGTTTAACTGGTTCCATTTACCCTTCTTTATAGTATTAGGTTTGGGTCCAGTTTTCTTGTTTTCTTTATTGGATTCCTTTTTTAAATAAAGTATTCAATGTTCTTTCGTCTTTTTCCGCTCATTATTAGTGGTTCTTGTGTCTTTTTCCACCGATTATTGGTGGTCCTATTTTCCCCACTCACAAGGTGGTCCTCTTTTTGTTAGTGGGTTTGGTCACATGTCTCTTTTAATTTTGTCAAGGAATCTTAGGATTTTTATATCCTCGAGGAAAATGTGAATGTGGTCCTTCCCCACTTGTCCTTGCTTCGGTAAAATGTTTCCAATCAGATCTCGGTTTGAAACTTTTACCGAACTCCGGTTCTTTCTGATTCTGGCATTCAGGACAGCTGATTATGGCATTCAGGACAGATGTTTTCTGACCATCTTCCTATATGTGCCATATTACAGAATTTTCGGCGAGTCTCTTTACTAGCCGGCAGCTTGCTGTTCCATAGAAGATTTCTTTTCTTCTCGAATAAATATTTTCCAAAACTTGTTGTTTTTTCTGTCATAGTGTTTAACATGAATGATCCATTTAAAGAATTTTGGTAAAAATTAAATGAAAACTTGACTTTGTCCATCTCCGTGAGACAGACCCAGATACCCCATGCTCTCCTGGTAGATATCTCATCTTCATTGAATGAAGAGACTAAGTGTAGAGGACTCTAAATACGTACTTGAAAATTTGCGAAAAATTTAAAAATTTTCTTTTTAATTAATTAAAATGCCTCATTCATAAATAAATAACTGATAAAAGTTTAACCATTCAAAATAGCAGCGGAAGTAAATGTTTGTTTGCAAGATAATAATTTAAAATAATTCAACAACGAAGAAAAATGTTTGAGTCAAAATAGTAAATGCTAAAAACATGAGGTCCTCGGGTTCCACTACTGCCGATCCAAGCTAGCTCACTGGTCCCCGCCCTCGGTCCCTGCATCATCGGTACCTACAACAATCAAGTCTAGTGAGTCTAAAGACTCAGCATGCAGATATCGTAAATAACAAGTAATAATAATAAAATCGCATGCGAGGTGAAAATATAATGGCATGAGTAAATGTAATACGTACATAACTAAACTGAGAATCGCATCGTGAATAATTAATATTACGTGCAATACTGAACTGAAAGTAGTAAGTGTGATGTTTGCTCCGTAGAGCCCTGTCATAAAATAACGAGTAATAATTTTCTGTTGAGATTATGTTATACGCAAGTGGCCCACTGAACTGCACTGAACTTAACTGACCGGTAACTGACGACCGGGTGTAATAATGTACGTTTGATCAGACTAATGCCATAGTATACTAGGTGGGACCGGTAAGTAGCCATCAGGATGAACTGAACTGAACCGGTAACTGAAGACCGGGTGAAGCAATAATCTCATGATAGTAAAGTGACCACAAGCCATATCGCATAAATCTCAAAAAAATGAATATTCTACATTTTATGCACGTAATATAATTAAATAGAGTAATTAAATATCCTGTACAAATTTTACCATAAGGGTTGGACCATTCCCAGGCTCGCTGCGACCTAAATATGTCATGAAAAATATGCAAATGGTTTACTTGACCAAACTTTGTAATTGAATCCAAAAACGAGACAATTACGTCCAACAACTTCGTATTTAATCATGACTCCGAGTCAACCCGAACCAACACCGAACCAACGTTTAGTCATGATTAAAATACCCTTAAAATGATGAAATAATGCTCCTAAATATTCAGTACTCGAAATTTTTGTGAATGGAGGCCAAAAACGTGAAACACTCTTTCGAGAGTCATTTTGGCACATTGCACCGTAAATTCTCTTACGACCTCTAAAATGATCCGAATCACAAACGGCTAAAAGCAAGACCTTCCTAACATGATGAGGTGATGTCCAGTTCAAGGCCATAGGCTAAAAGCCAACCAAGAACTCGAACAAGCCCCTGAACCGCCACAGCAAGTTGCTGTCCAAAAATGCAGCAGCTGTGTGTGCGTTCCAATGCGTCGTTTTCGAGACTACCGGCCATTGGGGCTTGAACCACCGACCAGAGCCTCTTACCAATGTCCTAAGGAATGATTTGAACCATGGCTATGGGTCCTAGGCCAGCCACAATCCGCACTACACCGAAACCAACCGAAAAGTCCCACCCGAGAAGCAACCTGCGTGCGTGGGTGTGTTCGGCTTCGTTTGCTGTCGTGGACCTTTCCAATGGCCATCGATTGACCATGGCTCAATCTAGACATCAAGGGGTATGGTATGAACCGTGGCTAAGGGCTAAGGAGCCAACCAAGATCCATAGCAACACCACAAAGCCGAAACTACACATGCTGAAAATTGAAGGGCCGAATGGGAAAAGGGGCTGTTCTTGCTCTTTTGATTTGAAAACCGATTCACCATGGACCAAGCCTCAAAAGGGCGACTCGGTCACGTATTAGACGTGATAGGGGAGTGTTCTAACCATGGCTATAGGCCCCTAGGGCAGCCAAGATCAAGAACTCTCTCCCGTGACAGCAACTATAAACTCGAGACTCAAAAGGAACGCATATGGAGTGTTGCTGTCATATGCGAGTTTCCAGCTGGTATGGGGCTTGAACGAATGGACCAACATGGTCCTAACATGTCCTAATACATGTCTAGATGCAGCCTTCGGAGCCTAGGATCGATCCATATCCTGAAACCATCAAAGCCGTGCAAACCGTGAAGCATGAAATGGAATAAAAAAAAACTGTGCAGAATTTTATCAAAAACTGCTGTCATATTTCGGTTTTGGATGGGAAATCATGATCATGTAACGTTTAAAAATCATAATACGACTTGATTGAAGAGCAATTAAAAAACATATACATGCCTAGGATTTGTTTGAAACGAAAACAAATCAAACGACGACGCGGCGCGGCGGAGACGGAGTTGCTTCTCTTGTTTTCTTTCTAGTTTTCCTCTCTTGTTTTTCCTCTCTTGAAACTCACGGTTTTTGCACTCTCCCTTCTTCTGAAATTTTTGAAATTATGGGGAGGAGAGTGGCTAGGGAAAATTGAAGGGTAGATACAAGATAAATGGAAATGAAAAAATATTCTTTCTATCTACTAGCTTGAGAGATAGGGAAAATAGAATAATATCAAAGATTTGAGGGGATATTGGGGATGCATGTGGTCGAGTATGAGGTCTAGGAGCAAGGGAAAATATTGCTTAAATAAATTATTTAGTATAGATTTAAAAATGTGGAGAATATCTACCTAGGAAAAATTAAGAGAGAGAAAAATTAAGAGAGAGTTGTTAAACAAAATTAAATCCTTTTTCCATAGGGGTGGCCGATTTTTCTTAGATGAAATAGGGTAGGGAATTTTGCTTATTTAATAATTAATGAGGATTTAAAAATGGTGAAGGGTTTTCTCCAAGTAAAAGTTAAGGAAAGAACTAAGGAATTGATTTGTCAAAAATATTTTAAATCTTCTAATGAAGGGGCCGAAATTTTTAAGTGAGATGGAGGTAAAATATTGCTTAAATATTAATTATTGATGATTTACTGTGATGGAATTATCTCCCAAAAAAATAGATAAGGAAAGGTACTTAAAGAATAATTTGCCTCACTAATCAAAATCTTTTTAAAAATATTAAAGGGGAGGGCCGAAATTTTAGAATAAAACGGAGGGAAAATATTTCTTAGATCTTGTATTTTAATTCTTTAGAGTTTTATTTACCCATTAAATATTTTATTGAATAAATAAATTAGTTTAGGATGGTAATTATCTTGCATGCATGGATAATTCTTTAAATTTTTAAAGATAAATTTACTATCATGTCAAATTATAATTTCTTAATTAAAATAAGTCTAGATTAACTTATCTCAATTGGTTAGATATTTTATTTTAGGCTTTTAATTAAATTATTGAACCTAAAAGAATTTATTTACTACTTATCTCAAGTTACTTAAATAAATTCTTAAACTTTCTTTTACAATAAATTAACTTATTATTTATCTTAAACAAATTCTAGGAATATTTTCTTAAAATTAAAATTTACCTCTTTACTCCAACTCCGGTCCGGCCTCACTTATTTAACTAAAAAGGTAGTAATTAAACTACTGCATGAAATAAATACATTTCAAGAAAAGAATTTAAATACTCATGCAATAAAAATAATTTTAATTTAAATACTAGGAATTATGCATGGCTTAAATACGTAGTCTAATTTACGGGTTCTACACTAAGGGGGTTTCATTTGTAGGAGGTTCCTTTATAAACTTTTGAGAATTCATATTTGGCCTCCTTAGCTTGATGAAATGAAAGGCTTCGCGTGAGCCTTTCCCAGCTGGTTCTGGTGCTGCACTGAAAAAATACAGCTCCAAAATATCTCCTCTAGACAAATGATCATTGTTTGTCCAAGTTTCATGTACCACTTCCTGTATCCATTTTGGTAGTGCTGATATCTGCGGGAAGCTGGGTAAAGTAGTATAAACTGAGGCAAGAGCCCCAAATTCATACCAGGCTTTGACCTCCTTTGGATATGAATTTTGTTTCATCCATACCCTAGGATATTTTCCTGCAACATCAACTCGAACCATGGCTGGGTTGATGCCAATTCTTGTGTGTAATTTCTCCCAATTCTGTTGGTAAACTTGAAATGGAGAAATTGTATTTTCATTAGTACCAACCTTAGTTTTGCCTTTGGCAGTACGAGGCCTAAGGTTGATCTCTGCCTCGTCAATCCTCGAGGGGAAGGGTGGACTTGAGGACTCGAGATAAAGATCTGGAGTCTCAATTTTTGTTTCAGCCGACTCATCTAGATATCATCCCGACTTAACACTTGTGCTAGGGGTATTTGAATTCCCTGCTCTAGGTATAGAGTCCTGTGCTCGAAAACTCTTCATTTGGGAAACCAGTGGTTTCTCAATGCCTTGGAGGATAGGCCTTTGCATTACAGACCATAACTGAGTATATGCCTGTAAACATCATGTAATTCAATCAGAGACAATTCTCTTATCAGCTTGTTGAAGCCTTCCCGCAACTTCTGCGTTCAGTGCTAACTTTTTAAACTCGGTTTGAAGCATTTCAAGGTGTTCCCTCAAATGCCTCTGCATCTTGATAATAGCATCAATGTCAATGCTGTCCATCTCTTGTTAAAAAATCTGCAAGAATGTTTTCATGAGATTTAATTATTACATTATCAAAAATATAATTTTGACATAATGCCTGCCACCTTAATAATCTGGCTTTCTCAGGTTTAGATTCAATTCTATTCCTTAAGAAAGCTTTCACCTGTGTGATATCAACTTTCAAAGTGAATTTCTTTGCAAGTAAAAATAATGACCATTTTTCAAAAGCCCTTTTTACTTCATAAAATTCCTTCTCGTTGATATGTCATCTTATGACTTCTGCATCTGAGAATAAACCGCTACAATACCTGCATGATTGTTCTCCATCTGGTGTGAGCTTAGTAAGAACTGCTGCCCACCAATGATCACTGGCATCGGTATATAATACCAGATCATCCTCATCTTGAGGAATAGCCATCTTTGGAAGATTCTTACAAATCTTCTTTAATTGGCATAGTCCCTTTGTGTGTTCATTTGTCCATATAAATCTAGCATCTTTTTTCAATAATTGACTAAACACTTTCCTGTGTTTTGCTAGATTCTTGATAAACATCCCAGCAAAATTAACAACTCCTAAGAAACTTTGAAGTTGCTTCTTGTCTTGGAGACTTTCTGGAAAATTCTGCACTTTTTCTACTATGTGTTCTTGCAGATTAATCTCTGACTCATCGATTTCAATTCCAAGAAATTCAAACTTTCTTTTAGCAATGACTGCTTTCTTTTCAGATAAAACCAGTCATTCTTTTTTACAAACCTTGGAGAAAATCTCCAAATGTTTAACATGTTCATTCATATCTTTAGACGCTATTAAAACATCGTCAATATAAACAAACATGAACTTAAAATAATCTTTAAAAAGATTATCCATCTTTCTTTGAAATATCTGAGGTGAATTAGCCAATCCCATTGGTAATACCTCCCAAATATAATTGTCCTTATGGTGTAGAGAAAGTTGTGAATTTCTTGCTTTCTTCTTGCATCCTAATCTGGTAAAATCCAGACTTACAGTCGAACTTAGAGAATATATTGGCATTGCGTATGCAACTTATTAAATGTTCTCTACTAGGTATAAAATACCCATCAAACTCTAGAATCTTATTAATTTCTTGATACTTAATAACTAATCTGGGTTTTTCTCGTTTTATCTCACCATGATTTCTTACCAGAAAACCTGGACTACTATATGGTGACATTCCTGCTTTGATTAAGCCAAGGTCCAAATGTTCCTTGATTATAATCTGCATATCCCTTTGATCAATGATATTCATTAGGATAGGCTTGCAACGGACAAATTCATACTCTTTGCCTTCCTTAATTTTAAGGCAAGCTTTGAGTTGATTTTTGTCCCACCATGCCAAAGGATCTTTATTGTAATTCTCTTTGATCTTTTTCTTGACATCTTCTAAAGATACCTTAGATTCAAACTCTACTTCATTCTTTTGTAGAGCTATCTTAAGGCATTCTATTTCTTCTGGTTGGAGATGTTTATCTGCTGTTAACTGGAGCATTGTTTCTCCGAACCGTCTGGAATCTTTCATTTTTGGGTTCAGAAGTTGTCCTGAATCACCACGTTTGCTGCGAAACTGGATTGACAATTTTCTGTAAAATGCCTCTCGTAGTCTCTGGACTATAATTTTGTGGTTACAAGGAGTTGTAAACACTAATCTTCTAGTCTCATTTTCTTGAGTATAGGATTTGAACATTTGTAGGAACTTGTTTCCTAACAAAATATCCGCTCCTGTATCATGAAAATAAATTGGTGGTGTCTTTACCTTGTACCATGGTGTTTGCCCAGCACCGCCAATCATGATTTCAGTCATCTTAATCCCTTTCCATAAGATTAAGATTCTTCTGGAAAAATCTCTTCCAGCAATCTTTGGTAATTCTTCTTCCAAATTATTTGAAAAAACGCCTCGTTTTGCTGTAGAGATTCCAGCCCCTGAATCAATATAAGCAGCAAAATATTCTGCCTTATATTGTTCATATAACATTCCTACTGGAATGTATATGGAGAATGGACTTGTGGTCATTGGATTTTCCACATCTTATCTTCTGCCATAAACTCCATTCCATATTCTAGACGTCTCCAAGGTTTATGTTCCTCAAGAAACTCTAGTCCAAGAACCAATTGATCTGGTTCTTTTCCCGTAATCCCTGTGATATGAACTTCCAATTCTCCAACTTGGATCATTCCTTGGTAAGTTCCTATCATAGGTTGTTCTAAATAGCAGATGGTATTACAAGGAAATTGATTCCTTTGTTTCGTAATATCAAATACTATTTCGACCTCCTTCCACCCATCTGGGCATCTAAGCTTTCCTATTGTTGAAAAACTTTTTAGCTCCTGTTGGGTTTCTTGGACAGAGGTTTTTTCCCATCTGTAGCTTGTAATCTTATCTCCTTGGAAAGATAGTCTTCTGGATTCCAATCTAAGACTTTGATTCCTTTGTAAAATCGATTTGTTTTGTATTTGGATGTCTGTTTCCTGTATTACTGGAAACTCAATTCGTCCTGGATAAATTGCCTGAGCAACTTTTCCAAATATCTCAGGTATTTCAATGAACTCATTTCTAATAAACAATTCTGAATGATGTGTATTAGATAGAGCATATGAAATCTGATAAGTAATAGAATATGGTCTATTACCTTCCTTTATCAGCCTTTTTTCCTTGAAATTTTGATGTAATGTCAAGGCTCGGCTAAAATCTCGATCTGCCAAGTTGTAGGCTATCCTTGGATAGATAACTCCTACAATTTTTCCTGCACAGAGATTTCATGAGATAGTTCCCAGCACTGAATCTTGAAGTTTCCCATTCTTTTATCGCATATAGCAATATCAATGGGTGAATCTATACCTTCTTTGAAAGTAGCTTTTATCATAATCTGGATTGCTCCAATATGAATCCAGGACATAGTCCTTGCTACTTCGATCTTGAGTTTTTGTAATTCCTTCTTAATTTCTTCAGAAGGAATTAATTGCATCTCCATTCTATTTCCAGTAAGTTCCATTGGGATTGTCATTTCCCTTCTGGAAACTTTATAGATCAGATGATGCTTTCTGTTTCTTAGGCCAAGATTTCCTAAGAACTTTTCTACCCGTCCTGCAGAGAATCTTTGATATCTCTGTAGACTAGGATTTTCTTTCATGATCCTTTGGACCATGTTATGAGATATTGTTGTCTGGCTAAAGAACCCAGACAAATCCTCATGTGTTTCATGTCGAAACACCTCGTCTTTAGTCAGATTCCGATTCAGTTCCATCAGATTCTCCCTGGCTTAAAACTTCTTCTTCTTCATATATACTTTTATCTTAGGCAATGTCCTCAAATCGGTATACCTGAATAAGATCTTGGTAATAAACTGCTTCTTCAATATCCGGAGTTGGATAGAAGCGTTTAATACATCTTTTTTCATTTTCTGGACAGTTAGTCGAGATATGACCTCTTGCTCCACATGTCCAGCAATTACAATCCTTAAAGCTTTCATTAGTTCGTGTATGAGCTCTTCGGAAAGTTTTCTTTGTAGGTGTTCTTCCTGTGCTTCGAGATGTACTCGATGCCTGAGAAGATATCCTACTTCTCGATGGTCCACTTCTTTGTCCAGATTTGTAAGATCTGGCTTTCTGTCTAGACCATACTGTTCTTGGTTTCCAAGAACTTCTTCCACTTCTAGCATAAGGATGAGTCCTGAAACTTTTCCTTTTATGCTTTTGTGGTTTACTTCCAGTAATTGTTGGAATATCATTTTCTTTACAACACAAAGGGGTACGTTTATTAATACCCCTTAAGCGTTTGTAATTCTTTTGTAATGCTGCCATATGGTACCTTTCCGCCAATTTTCATTTAAAGAAAGAGGCTCTTCGTGCCAATGTATCTGGATTTCCAGTGCATACTCCCTTATGAGCATTTCTCTCCAAGGACTTGGCATTTTTGTGAAGAAAAGCTGCATGGCTATATCTTCTTTGACTCCTGAATTCCATATATATTTAGTGAATAACATAATGTATTCATCTACTAAACAGATGTCATGTAATTCAAGACTATACAGAGCTTGAGTATTAAAATAATCTACTCCTATAAACTGAGCTTTAAAAAGGATAGTCATTCTTCCGGCTATCTCGCTTAGAGATTCTCTCCTGCTAGGACTGATTCTTTGGTTTCCACCGAAGTCATGTCCCAAGCAATTTTCACTGATCCCATAAGACTCATTTCTAGGAGTTTAATGAATCCTTCTCTGTTGAGATCAAGTGTTCCTGCTGCAATTCTCATAGCAGATGTCCAATCGTCTATGAGTTCTTCTCTGTTTTTGAAATCTAATACATCAAGGTTAAGCTTAACCCCGTAAGGATGTATAGGATCTAAAACAGTGTTCCCATAGGGTGTTTGGTGCAAGGGAATTTGATTTCTCCTTGTCCTTGTCCCCGCAGGGTGTGATCCTCCACCAGTATGGAAATCAGTTTGAGATTCTCTCATGTGTATATTTTGAGATCCCACACTTTCCCTTGGTGGTTCCCGAGAAGATGACCAAGTTATAGCAGGTGTTTCACCTCCTGATGTGTTCATCTTTAGATCTACAACTTTGAGATTTGCGAAAGATTCTGCAAACTCTTGTAGATCATCTAGACCAATCATTTCTAAAGTTGTCATCAGATTAATTTCTTTTCTGAGACAGACTTAATTAGATTGATCATCTTTTCTTCTTCAGTCAGAGGTTTTGACACCACTCTGGCTTTCCCTTGTTGATGTAACAAAGGTTCAGTACCAAATGATGGTGGTAACCATCCTCCTGAAGTTCTTTTACTAGAACCGGGTTGCTGTTCTAGTTTCTGAATTCTTGTTTGAATATCCTTTAATATTCCAAGAATTTCTTCCTGGTTTTCAAGGATTTTATCTACTCGTAACGGTACAAAGTATAGCATGTTGCCATAATTTTATATTGTCTTCTGAATTTCTCTAAGATCTAAAGAGAGTTTAGAGGAATCTGGTATTATTTCCATAAACTTATTAGATTGAATCATCAGTTTACCCGAGGGTGCTGAGGATTCCCTTTCTGCTCTGGATATCTAACAATAGTTAGATGTTCATGTATATATTCCAAAATATTGGAATAATCCTTATAAATTATTTTTCTCGAACCTAAGTTCGGATTCATAATTTGCGAAATTCTCCTCCTCAAACATTTCGTTTCTTTATAATAATAAATAATGTGTTTGAAATAAATTAACCTACAGCTCTGATAGCATTTCGAAAACGCGGAGGATCAATTAAATTAAAATATGGAACAATGAATATTTATGTCTTTTTTAAACTTTTAGGGAGTTTAAGCAAATATTTTTAGGTGTAGGGAGTTAGAATAAATTTGAGTTGGGTGTTAGGGATTTATTTACAATTTACCCTTAAACAATTGTGATGACTACTTTTTTTTAAAAGTTAATTATATGAGTTATGTTGTTGAAAAAAATAATTGAAACACTGTAAATCCTATTAAATTTTTTTTAAATATTTAATTTAATTTGACTAGCTACTCACTTGGGCTCAATCGAATCAGCCCGGCCCGTGTCTAATCTGTACAATCGTTCTCGCAATTTCCCACTCGCTTTGAAATTTGAAAAATCATACGGCAAACGTCTTCTTTTTTGCAAGAATCAACACTAAAACCCCTCGTCTTCTCCATGAAATACACTACAAAAAGGGCTCTGTAAAATCACCCAAGGTACAGAGAACCTCTCCGATGGTGGAAAAAGAACGAGAAATCATCGAAATCGATGATTCTTACCCTGCGCCTGATGAAAAGGACACTCCTTTGAAGCCCATTTTTTGCCTGAAAAATCGGGGCCAACTTAAGGAAATCGAGAAAAAAGAAGAGTGTTTTATCCTTGAATTCGATCACAACGATGAGTTGGATATCTTGAAACTAGGTATTTCTGAGGATCTGGATGATGCTGCCTCTCCCGATGTCCGTGTAGTTGCCGAAAAAGGACAGGTTATCCTTCATTTTATTAATGTTGTTACGAAGTTTAAACATTAATAGTTGGAAATTTTGCCAATGGGTTCGCCTTTTTTCGGATGATGTGAAGCAGGTTTTCATGGATTTTGTTATTTCTTATTTGTTAATAATGAATGTATCTGCCTCTGTGCGCTCGTATACTGTTGGAACTGGTGGTGACTCCCAAGGTTAGTAGCCGTTGAAATACACCAAGGGGAAGCTAATGATGGTTAGTAGCCATAACCGAAATCAGTTAGCAATAAGCTTGGGGAAAAAGTATTCAGTTGGATGACAAAAGTGGACTTGGGAGGAATCAGTTGAGAGAAACCTGGTGTAGTCAGATATATGGGAATATACATATAGGGCGAAAGACAACTCCATGAGAAAAAAGAAGCCAAGAGGGTGCATGGATAGCATTGAGAAGATTGAGAACATTTGAGAGAAGAGAACTTTCATTTTGAAATTCAACTTCTTGGCTATTGTTTCTTGCAATTGTAACTCTCGATTGTTGAGTTGATTAATAACAAGTGATTGGCGTGTTCTCCCGTGGACGTAGGCGTTTCACCGCCGAACCACGTAATCCTCGTGTGCATTTCTTGTCTTGCATGAAAGAATGCTTGTTTCCATTCGATCGAGTTGAGTGTGGTGTGAATCGTGAACACTAAAATCTAACATATACATATAGTAATATGACTACTGACTCATGTTCTACAACAAATAGTTATGTTTTTCCCCTTGGTTGATTGATAATTTAGTTTATTTGGGTGAAAACTGAGAAATGCTGCGGAATAGAGTTGTATGTAATTAATGATTCTGATTGAAAAACAGTTTGCTGAAGCAATATTCAAAGCACTTGCTTTAAGCCTTTTTGTGGTCTTGATGCTTTGGATACATACTATCCGTAGCAGTAGTTGTAGTATTGTGGCTGCTTAGGATTTGTGATATCTAGTAGTAAGCGTTTCTCGATTTATATCTGTTATGCCTTTTTGAAACCAACTCGTTGTCCTTTGTTTTAGTGGCATATTTTCCTAAAGCATATTTTCCTAAAGCATATTTGATCTTAATGTATAGGTGGCATGTAGGGATTATCCCCATCCGAGACACGCCTGTGCAAAACATCCGTTTCTGATTACTCCACATGACACTTGCTGTAAACTGGTTAGTGGTAACTTTAATTTGTTTTCATCCCAAGTTTCTTGACAGGTGTGTTTTCAATAATTTAAGGTGGTAAGAATATGTGATTGCATTCTTGGTTTTGTTTGGTGCAGTGCTATTGTTATGTTTGTGATTCGTCTGCTCCTTGTGAAATGTGGACTGGATCATCTGGTCATTGCCATGCTTTTAATAACGAAGCTTGGAACAACTTGAGGACGTCGAAGAGGCAAGCCGTGACGACTACATGAAGTGAAATATGAACACGGGAACTGAACCGGAAAAACCAGAAAGTGCTGGGAAGTGCCTCATTTTGCCATTGATTTTATGGATGGCCATGCCTCTACAAGAGTTTGCTCGCATGGGATAATACTTTTGCATAGGTTACTGCTATGTGTGTGTGTATATATTTATCATGGAATTGCAATTTGTAGTAAGCAGTAAGCCAGTAACTATTACTGGCTGTTCTTATTCAGTGCAAACGTCAATCATGCTGAGTTATTATTACACCTTATATAAGCCACTGTTTATTTGACATGTTTCATTTGATTTTGTGTTCCTCCAGTTTGAAGAGATGTAGATATTTGAGTAAAACCAGAGGTGATGCTTCAGGATAGGCCTGACATTTATTTTGTCAAGTGTTCTTGAGTGAGAGACAGCAAATGTTAGAAGTCTAAATTCACTAGTTTAAAAAATTACTCAAATGAAAACAACAAATCACTAACAACTACTTTTTATATATCATTCATGACATGTAAAATACATACACATCCTTTAGGCATTATTTTCCTCACTTCTATTACGAGTCTCTCATATTTTAATAGAGGTTCATCTGCAAGTGTTCGTTCAAGGATCAAGACTGATGAGAATAGTGGAAGTGTTACCAAAGTTAGGTGTTGGGATAATCATTTTTCTAAGGAATCCATTATCATATAGAGTAATCCGATGCTACAGCTATGACAATGCCTTGCTTGTAGTATCGGCAACCTCAATTGTAAGGATGTAAAATGAACCAAGTCGCTTGCGAGGTATTCAGAAATGACTCGGTAATAAGTTTGCTCGAGATCGTTCGTTAAGCTTGTTGAGCCGAGCTCGACAATTATATCGAACCGAACTCGAGCTTAAGGGTATTCGGCTCGTAAGCTTGTGAGCATGTTCGCGAACTCGAACTCTGCTTGTTTAAATGCTATTAATGATAAGCATACCTCTTAAATTCTCATATCTTAGTTGACATTTTAGCTAAAATTGTTCGACGAGATCGAAAATGAGTTGCTTAACGAGCCGAGTTCGAGCTATTCAAAAAACTTAATAATTTTAAAATGAGCCGAGCTCGAGCCTATATATACCTTAAATGAATCGAGTTCGAGCCCAATACTGTTCGATTCGGATTATTTACATCTCTAATAATGGATTATAAGGTGTGGGGTCCACACATTATCATGTAGACTGTTGACTCTAAATTATTTGGGACCGTTGGATTTTTACCTTAAGATCAAGATCGAAATCTCTCAACATATATATTGAATGTATAAACTCCCTGAGAGATCATATATTCACCCCAAATAATCAAGTAAACATTTGTTGTTCTCCCTAAAATTAATATCTCAAAAATACACTTTTCCAAAACATTCCACCGAATCATACNTATATGTTCCTGTTTTATCATTATAATTTTTCCTCGAAGCAATTCAAATGGGTCGAATGGGTAACATCTCGGAATTGGGCTAAGAAACGGAAGCCCAAACTAATGCTGACACGGAGAGCCCTAGAAAGAATCAAACTTTATATTCATTCACCTTCTCCACGCTCTCAGTCACGTTATCTTTCACTACTTTCACAGTACCAAAACCCCCGTTCAAGAAGCCGCCATGCCAGGTCCAGTCGTTGAAGAAACTGAAGCCCATAAAAAGATACAGGTACTTCTATGAGATTTTCATCGAAAAAATTCTACGTGTATTTTGGGTTTTGTTAATTGGGACCAAACCTTATCTGTTTTTATGAAGGATGAGCCTCTGGTGGAAGATGTGAAGGAAGATGATGACCATGAAGATGAAACTGAGGATTCCGACGATGAAGATGACGATAAAGATGGCTCCCCAGGTTCTTTTTTTTTAAAAAAAAAATTAAAAATTATCGAATTTTATTCTCATATTGAATTATTTGTGTCGTATTGGTTTTTCTCTGGTTTTCTGTAATCTAGAAAGTATAGTGTGATTAAGATTAAGGAGGGGAATATGTCTTTTTGAACGTAAATTTTTATTTTATGCTGGATTTTATGTTACGGGCTGCATAAAATTCATGAATTGTATTTTTCTTACTGGGTAATAGGATTAGTGGTCACTCATTGTAATGTAAAACGTTCAGCTATTGAGAAATTTTTCTGTACTTTATGGGAATTCTTCACGAAACATTATCCATTTAGATTATGCTATTTGTTTCTGGATTCCAAATACTTCACATTATATGCTAATTGTTCTGCTATTAGACGTAGTTTTCGATTAGTTTATCGATATGGTTGGCATTGGTAAGTCTTTGATATTCTTTTAAGCATCTGGTTGATCAAGTTCCGTGTCACTCAGATGTTTGTATAATAGAGAATCACTCTCTTAGGATCTTGCTCGATTTGTGCTTCATCATGTCTTAAGTGTGGCTTCTACGAGTGTTTATGAATGATTTTTTTTTGTACATGGTGCTCTGTTGCTATAGTCCTGTTACCGATATGGTGGGTTTCAAATCAAGATACCGAGTTATGGAGGTTATTTCTTTTGGTTGGAAAATTAAACAGATTCGAACGGAAGTTCCAAGCAGAGCAGAAGTGAGAAGAAGAGTCGCAAGGCCATGTTGAAACTTGGAATGAAGCCCGTTCCAGGAGTAAGCAGGGTGACTATCAAGAGAACCAAAAATGTACACACATTCCCATTTCAATTTTCTCCCAATTTGCTGTTTATTTTTTGTGAATTTTGGTTGATGGATCCGTCTGTATCGCAGATTATGTTTTTCATCTCTAACCCGGATGTCTTTAAGAACCCCAATTCCGAAACTTACATCATATTTGGAGAAGCCAAGATAGAGGATTTGAGCTCTCAACTACAGACGCAGGCTGCACAGCAATTTAGGATGCCGTATATGAGTTCGGTGATGGCGAAATCAGAAATAGCTGCTACGGCTGCAAATGCACAGGCAGATGAGGAAGAAGAGGAGGTTGATGAGACAGGAGTCGAAGCTCGTGATGTTGATTTGGTGATGACACAGGCTGGGGTATCCAAAGCCAAGGCTGTTAAAGCTCTCAAGACTCACCGTGGAGACATCGTCAGTGCCATCATGGAGTTAACCACATGAAGGAATTATTTTATCGTTATTTTATTAGCTTTCCCTTGCGGTCGTGCGTTAGAAAAGTTTTGGAATCGACCATTTTGATTAACTTGACGTTTTATTCATGAAACTCTGCCTTTTTTTTTATTATCTGTTTTATTCAAAATTAGATAAACGATGGAAAAGGCTCCATTCGATTATGGTTATAGGAAATATATCATAGCTGGGCGTGATGCATATGCTTCCTTCATGATCATTAGATTGCACGTGGATAGATTGGATTCAGGACTCGAAAATCATAGTTCTGAAATCCATAGCTTTGAAGACTATAATGCAAACTTACCCTTCGTAATTATTTTAAAATATTCCTTGACGAGAACCTGAATATATAACTCCACGCTATCCAAATTACTTGGAGATAACAAAAAGGCAAAAACAGTTCATCTTCAGAAATCCTTCCAAGTTCAAACCATTTGCTTCTCTTCGACTGCTGATCTTTTTACAGTCCACGAATCTCACCTGTGTTATTACCCAGTCAACACACCAATCTCCCCCATATGCACCATCGCGTTACTGAATTTTCTCTGCCAACCTAACAAATTTTGAGAGTTTAGGACCACTTTGTTTTATGTTTGTCGTGTAAGCAACAGTTGATCCGAGGTGATAAGGCCTCACTCACCAAAACTCCTTCATAGTAGCTCACATAACTCGTAGCCAGGCTGAAAGGGTCCATGGGCACCACCAGATGAGGATTTGTGCTGCCCCGTGGGCATGCTGCCTTCAACTGGTTTGCTTAATCTCCAAGGTCGGATCTTGGCTAGTAGTCGACTTGAAGTTGTAGACTCTGTTGCTAAATGACGTGAAATGGGACTAGCCTATCATGTGCGCGATATATATACTGTGAGTTAATTACTGGTAGAACAGACAAAAGTGTGGTGGGGTAGTTAAGAAAATTTACCAGAAAGTGCAACCATTTCGTCTTGAGTTAAACCTTTATTCGCAAATGTTTGTGTGAGATGATTCACATTAGATGTGGCAGGTTAGCCAATGCCTCATGAGCCTTGGATAAGGTCGGTCAAGCCCAACAGTCTCAAGACCAAAAGTATGGGCCCAGGAAATCCGGATCCATAAAGCCCATTGGGGGTCTGTAGGGCTCAACTCGAGATCAAGAAGCTTTAGGTCGGATACCGAGCTGAGAAAAGGGTGTGACAAAAAGTAAAAGTCAAGGAGGTTTGGAGGGCGCCACACAATAAAAGAGGAAGGAGATAGAAGCTCACCGGGTTGAAGAAGGTATGATGTCGGAGTATCAAGGGTGCACATATAGGTGGAGCTCAGAGATCGATCGATGTAGGAAAAAGAGATCGACTGAATCTCTGAGAAGGACGGAGGCGCCAGTGAGTTGAAGGAGATTTTGCTTAAGATAACGGTATACTAATAAAGGATAGGATGTAAACTTGCTCCTAGTACTATTGCCATCCAAATAACGAAAAATCCTTAAGTCATTTACATTAAGTGTAAAGAAAAAGTGATTAATGCCAAGGGTAGGCGTCCCTACCGAGGTCGGGCAAGTGACTGCTCCATCCCTCCATACTGTCGTAACCACCTACCCTTTGGCTTTTGGTGACTCACTTCTATAAATATCAGGTAGGTTTGAATTTCATTTAAGGGTATTGTATCTTGTGTTCATTTTTCAAAACATATTTGAAACAAAGTTTGATTTGAGCGTCAGAGAGAACACGTCGGAGCACCTCTCTGGCCCTCGTTTAACGTTCATTCTTTTGATATCAAGCGAGTACGTTGTCTGAGCTCCAGAATCTAGCGACCACGTGGCCTGATTAGAAAAATTCTCTTTTGTGATCATTAGAATATATACACGCCATATTTCCTTGGAGTATCAGCTAGCGCAATCTTTGGAAGGGATGACAGGATGAAGGGGAAGAGGCCATTGGAGGTCACACTGCTAGTTCAAGGTTAGAACAACAAAATGAGTCGCCATCGAAGAGAATTGTAAGGCAGATGAACTTGGAAGACTTAGCTCACTTCATCACTCAAACATTAAAGAAGGCAACGAAGGAGAATCAAGCACAACAATCTCGTCTGAAGCCCTTCAGAGATGGTGGAAAATGTTCCTCCACCCACCCGAATTTTCAATAAAAAATGTGGAAAAAGTACAATTGTTGAGGCAACAGGTGGGAGGGAGGGCCCCCGCTCATCGCAAGGAGAGCCCTTTTATACAAAAAATCTTGGACGAAGATATGTCACAAAATTTTCGGCAACCTGGCGTCAGGGAATATGATGGTAGTACTAATCTCGAGGAGAACTTGGTAAGATTTGAGAGTGCATCCTTATTATATCGATACTTAGATGTCATCAAATGTATAGTTTTTTTAAACAACATGGTAAGATCGGCGCAACTATGGTTTAAACACTTAATTCGAGCTATATGGAGAATTTTGAGGACTTTATCTCGGCCTTTCTTCACAGTTCACCAGTAGGAAAAGATACCAAAAAACTTCAAGTTTTTTCGTCGTAAAACAACAGGACAACTAATCCATGAGGGAGTTCATTTGAAGATTTAACATGGTTCCATTGAAGTGCCTTCTGTCACCTCGAATGTCTTGGTCAACGCCTTTACCCAAAGTCTTCAGGACGTCGGGTTGTTCAAATCCTTGGTAAAAATCCCTTGTATAATCATGATGAACTCCTGGTTCGAGCTCAAAAATATGTAGATTTATAGTAGGCTCAAAGGCATAAGAGAAGATGACAAAAGGTACCAGGAGAGGGAGGAAGAGAATGTTGGATCTCGGTTTTCTACGTGCCCAAACGCAGCGGAAGTTTAAAATTTTTATTTTATTTTGAAAACAAAATAATTCTTTTGGACACTCGTATGGTTTTCAGGAATTAAACATGCATAGGATGTTTAAAGAATTATACCTTTGTGAATTAAATCACTGGACTCCAACTAATCCGGTATAAACGGATTAGCTCTTGTTGATTCCCTACGAACTTTCTTCGATGAAATCCTCCTATCAAGTCCACGACTGGATGGTATGTTCCTCTTCCAAATTGCACTAGAAAATTTGGAAGAGATTTTACGTTGGAGACTAAAACGAGAGGCGGCTCAACCTTGGAAAGAAAAA
>NC_133317.1:10453926-10469747 GCF_012295235.1 Primulina huaijiensis | reverse complement strand
TTGTAGATCCATTTGCATCCTATGGGAACAATTCCCTCAGGTGGATCCACTAATGTCCAGACTTGGTTTGAATACATAGAGTCCATTTCTGACTGCATGGCTTCAAGCCATTTGGTTGAATCAGTATCAGATATTGCTTCTTTGAAATTCATTGGATCACATCCAACACAAGGCTCATCATGGCCTTGTTCATGAAGAAGTGTATATCTGGCAGGTGGTCTAATAACCCTATCAGACCTTCTAGGAGCTTGTACTTCAACTACTGGTTCTATGGGATTAGGTTCAACTTCTAAAGTTGAGGGAGTATCTTGAATTTCTTCAAGTTCTATCATCTTGCCTTTTCTATCTAATAGAAACTCCCTTTCCAAAAAGGTGGCATTTCTTGAAACAAACACTTTTGCTTCACTAGGATGATAGAAATAATATCCAACAGAATTCTTTGGATATCCTACAAAGTAGCACAAAGTGGATCTACTATCCAATTTGTCTCCCACTGTCTGCTTCACATACGCAGGACATCCCCATATTCTCAAGTAAGAATACTTGGGAGGTTTCCCCATCCATATCTCATATGGTGTTTTATCCACTGCTTTAGTATGGACATTATTCAACAACATTGCCGCAGTTTCAAGCGCAAAGCCCCAAAACGATGTAGGCAATTCAGTGAATCCCATCATAGATCGAACCATGTCCATCAAAGTTCGATTTCGACGTTCAGAAACACCATTCAATTGTGGTGTTGCTGGTGGAGTCCACTGTGAGAGAATCCCATTCTCTTTTAGATAACCCAAAAATTCAGCACTCAAGTATTCTCCACCTCGATCAGATCGAAGTGCTTTAATACTTCTTTGTAGCTGATTTTCTACTTCAGATCTGAATTCTTTGAACTTTTCAAATGCTTCAGATTTGTGTTTCATCAAATAAACGTACCCATACCTCGAATGGTCATCAGTAAAGGTAATGAAGTAGTAATGCCCAAATTTTGTGCTAACACTTAGCGGGCCACAAACGTCTGTGTGGATCAAATCCAGTAGACCATGTGCACGTTCCACGTTTCCACTGAATGGAGTTTTAGTCATTTTTCCTTTTAGACAGGACTCACAAGTTGGTAGAGAATTTATGTCTGACAGGTCAAACATGTCTTCTCCCACTAGCTTGTGCATCCTTCTTTGGGAAATATGACCTAGTCTAGCGTGCCATATTTGTGCGGGATTTGGATCTTCTATTTTTCTTTTGTTTGTTGTTGTTTTCGTACGCGCTTGGATATTGTTCAACGGAATATCTTTTAATTTTAAGTTATAGAGATCGTTTGTTAATTCTCCAGTTCCAATCAAACATTCATTCTTGTATAAATTGCAAACACCTTTAGCAAAAACACAAGAATAACCATCCCTATCAAGCATAGAAATAGAAATAATGTTTTTAACCAATTCAGGAACAAATAAAACATCTCTCAAAAACAACTTAAAATTATTGTCCAAAATTAAAGTAACGTCTCCAATGGCAGTGGCAGCAACTCTTGCTCCATTTCCCAGTCTTAGAAAGGTCTCACCATCTCTAAGCCTCTTGCTTCTTCCCATCACCTGCAAATCATTGCATAGATGAGAACCACATCCGGTATCCAATACCCAAGAAGAGGAATTAATAGAAACATTAACTTCAATATAAAACATACCATGGCCAGAACGCTTCTGGGCAAGATACTCCGCGCAATTACGCCTCCAATGTCCAGGCTTGTTGCAGTGGAAACAGATTTGTTCTGACTTGTCAGGCTTTGTAGGCCCCGGATTTGGTTTCTTGTATGGCTTCTTGTTGTGCTTGTTCTTCTTTGGAGGGGCAGAACGTTTCTTGCCTTTATTTGGGGCTCCCTTTTTCGTACTATACGAAGAACCCACCAGAAGAACAGGCTTTTCCTTTTTAATTGTGGCCTCATAATTAGTGAGCATATTGACCAACTCTTCAAGGGTGGCCTCAAGCTTATTCATATTAAAATTAACCACAAATCCATCGAACGAGGCAGGTAAAGACAGCAATAGAATATCAGTCGAGAGCTCACTAGGCATAACCAAGTCGAGTCCCACCAACTTCTCGATGAGCCCAATCATCCTAACACCATGCTCATGGACCGAAGCCCCCTCTCGCAAGCGTGTAGTCATGAGTTCTTTAACAGTAGCATGTCTCTCTGAACGAGTTTGTACAGCATACAATTCTTTCAGATGAAGGTGAATGTCAGCAGCATTCACCGCCTCCTCGAACCTCCTCTGAAGTTCATTCGACATAGAAGCCAACATGTAGCTCTTAGCTTGGAGATCATGATCCCAATGTTTCTCAAGCTTAGCTAATTCAGTCCTACTGATATCAGGAGCCGCCTCCTTAGGTGGCTTCTTATCAAGCACATACGCAATCCTTTCGGAGTTCAGAACAATCTTTAAGTTTCGAAACCAGTCATGATAGTTAGGGCCAGTCAATTTGTTTTGATCGAGAATGATTGAAAGCGGGTTACGAGTAGTCATCGTAAATATACTGAAAATGGAAAAACAGATAATGGTTACTGATAATTTTAAAATAATTCTAAGATATAAAATATGGATTTTTATTTTATAAATTTCCTCCTACTATTTTGACATTTCCACCACCCTCTGATGAAAAAGGGAAATCGTATTTCCTTAGTAGGCACGTAGAGTCCAATTAGCCAATTATAATCCCGAATAATATCAGCCAATTATAATTTCTAAAAGGTAGAATCCAATTGCATCCCCATGCAACCTCCGCGTGTTTTGCCTCACGTTTAATAAGGACCCAATAATATGACGCCGTTTATTTTCACGTGTCAAACCAACCCATCAATATTGAATTGTAGTAGACGGTCGCCATGAGTTCCCCCAATAATATGAGCCGAAGTCATGGGAGTTCCACTCAATTCACATCATATGTCCGGTGGAAGTCACAGCTTTCCGGCGTACAGGTCTCCCCAATAATATGAGCCAGACACTGTCCGCGGGTAGCGATCAACATGCAACCACGGTTGATGGAAGGCAAGGAAAAATTAAACTCTTTTAATTTTTACTTTTTCGGTTTGATATAAATTTTGAATCTTATTCAAAATGAGGGATTTTAATTTTAAAATTGTCTCATCATTTTAATTTAAAAATCGCGTGCCACGAGTTTGTATGTTTGCCGGATTCATGCAACTATATTATTTAATAATATACATACATGCATACTACTATATATCACATATATCATAATATGACATTCAACAATAAATAAGGATGATCGATCGCCAACACTATTGGATCCATGTGAGCCATACATGGATCCAGGTCCAAAACCTAGGTGAATGCAGGGATGCAAATGCAACTATTACAAAAGCTTCCAATATTTTACATGTCTTCATCTTGATCATCGGGCCCACCATCTTCCAGTCTTGATCTCCCACTATTTCTAATAATTACATTTGAATAGCCATGGCACATAAGGGATACATCTCATGGGGGTGGGAACGGGCCATAAACCAGGCCCACTTTAATAATATCAAATATTATAAAAATGAATAAAAACAGTAAAATATCCTAACATACACCTAACACATTGGTCAAGGCTCTCGATCATCCTTCATGCATTTAATATCAAATATTAACATCAATTTAATTAAACAATTTAATTAATTGATAAATCATATATCTAATAATTTATCACAAACCACCACAATTATTAAAGAATTTAATAAATTAAATAAACCCCTTTATTTAATTTCCAATTAAATCAATAATAATTGATTTCTTGTAAAAACTCATTTTTACCATAAATAATTAAAATCATATTCTAATTATTTATTTCATAAGAAAATTATTAATTTTCCAAAAATTAATTTTTAAAAAGAAAAATTGAACCAATTTTCAAAAAATATCAATTTTACCCAAAATTTTGAAAAATCAGAAAATCGCACCCTAGGCCCAAACAATTCAAGCCCATTATTCAACGCGCTTCCCGAGACACTCCCGGGCAGCCGCCCGCGCTGCCCGCCCGCTGCCCGAACGTTTCGGGCAGTGGCGGCAGCCCTTGTGCGCGCTGGGCGCACAGGTGCGCGCGGCGCCTGCGGACGTTCCGCACGCCGCGCTAGCGCGGCCGCCGCGCGCTGTGCGGACGTTCCGCACAGCGCGCTAGCGCGGCCGCCGAGCGCTGTGCGGACGCTCCGCACAGCGCGCGCCAGCGCGGCCGCCGAGCGCTGTGCGGACGCTCCGCACAGCGCGCGCGGCCGCTGCGCGGCCCTGCGCGCACGGGCTGCCCGGAACAGTTCCGGGCAGAAACGAAATTTTTTTTTTTTTCGAAAATCTGGAAAAATAAATTTTCATGGTGCCATAATTTTCTAAAAAATTTTCTTGTGTGGTTAGAAATAAATTATTCAATATCAAAACCATACGATCTAGAAAAACCTTGGCTCTGATACCACTGTTGGATCTCGGTTTTCTACGTGCCCAAACGCAGCGGAAGTTTAAAATTTTTATTTTATTTTGAAAACAAAATAATTCTTTTGGACACTCGTATGGTTTTCAGGAATTAAACATGCATAGGATGTTTAAAGAATTATACCTTTGTGAATTAAATCACTGGACTCCAACTAATCCGGTATAAACGGATTAGCTCTTGTTGATTCCCTACGAACTTTCTTCGATGAAATCCTCCTATCAAGTCCACGACTGGATGGTATGTTCCTCTTCCAAATTGCACTAGAAAATTTGGAAGAGATTTTACGTTGGAGACTAAAACGAGAGGCGGCTCAACCTTGGAAAGAAAAAACCAAAGAGGCCAATTTTTTTTCTTTTTGAAAGTGGGAGACGTAAATCATGTGGTGGGGTGGGCTAGGGTTTTGTAATCAACATGTATTATTTATAATTAAATAATAGCCTAATGACATAATTAACATTAATGGGCTTGATTTAATTAATTGGGCTAGTCCAACTAGTTTAATTAATTTAATCAAGGCCTATTAAAACTTTAATTATTTATTATGATGGACTTGTACTCTTACAAGCCCATTAAACATACCCACCTTATTTAATTTATTAATAAATAAACTCAACTTTTGAGCTTAATAAATTAAATACATTATAAATTCAACATTTGAATTTATTATTTAAATTATAAATTCAACTCATTGAATTTTTATCACTTCCAAAATTTAATATTTAATAAACCCAACATTTGAGTTTAATAAATCATATTCTCAAATTTTATAAATTCAACTACTTGAATTTATTCTCTCAAAATTTAATTATCATAAATTCAACTCCTTGAATTTACTATATAATATAAATTCAACTTCTTGAATTTATTCTCTCAACGGGAACAAACAATCCAGTACTTGTGTGACCCTCAATGGTTCAGGGATACAGCTAGCCGTGGGTTCACAACTCTTTGTGATTCAGGACATAATCCTTTATTCGGGCTTACCCTATTTAGCCCCATTCTTTTCATCAACACCTTGATTAAGAATGTCAGAACTCATTTCTGATTGCACCCATCGGATCATGGTAAGAGCGTCTAGTAGCATCGCCCCATGATCCCCTAGGTATCACTGATAGTGCCTGCAAGAACCAGTCGATTATGATTAACGTACAGTACGGTCCCTTCATCTCATATATCCCGATCGAATCTGCAACCTTTGGTTCATCGAGGGTTGCATATTAATTCGATAACTATGTGATAACTATAACAGTGGCATCGCGTGTACTATTGGAGAACTCCTTCTTCAATGTACATCTCATACTCTGGCCAGAGATTCCATGCACTATTATTACATTAGATCACATAGGATATCCACACCTATAGGTGAGCGGTGAATCCCCGACTACAATGCACTGGCTCCTATATGTGTCGCAACTATACCCAACCTCGCCACCTGATGACTCTCCTGGAGTCGGTAAACGAGTCAAAGCACAGCCCTAGCATATAGAGCCTCAGTGTTGTCCCGGGTCGTAAGGACTAATGGTGTACAATCATAACCACGGACTTATCCTCTCGATGAATGATAACCACTTGGAAAGTCCGAGGGAGGGTTGTTCGGTATAATCATCATATGACTACCCATCTGCATGTTTGGACATCTCTATGCCCATACCAAGAAACTCAGTACACAACATCACAGATGCTAGTCTCGAGCTCAAGCGACCTTTATCCATGTTTTAGGCGGCTGAATCGACTAGGAACGAATTTAGATCATACAGTGTTTACAAATGAGTTTCAACATCGAATTACGATTCATTTGTATTAAAGTATAATCAAGGTCTTTATCTATGTTTGAAATCATGGGTATACAGATAAAGAAATAACAAACCATGAAATAATGAATTATATTAAAATAAAGATTGTTCTTTACAACTGAGTCAATAAAATCCCTAGTCAACAGTTGACTTGCAGGGCATCTACTCTAACAGAGAAAGGGGAGATAAGGGAAAAAGGAAGGTTAAGGAAAAGAGGGCAGATGAAAAAAAAAAACGTGACCCCCTATCTGTCTCATGCTCCTTTACCTACGAGGGTGGCCAGGGCTATGAAAATTCAAGTTAATCCCCCAAAGAAGAGAGGTGGGAGAACAGAGAAACCCTAATCAAGTTTAGAGAGGAGAGCTCCAACGGTGATATCCGACACTTCACTCTCAAGGACATGGAGTACAAGCCCCCAAGGGGCACATAGAGGATGTGGGAGAGGTGAAACCGAATCTATGTATCAGAAGTGTTAGAGTATGTGCCCCTCGAGCCAAGTGTTGGCCGAAGGTTCACATCGAAACTCTATGTGTAAACAATGTTTATTTTAATTATATTTGAAATTATTGTTCTGGCACATCTTTATCTGTATACCCATGCTTGTTGTATAGATAAAGTCCTTGAATATACAAATAGTAGAAAGAATATGATATACTCATATGATGAGTATCATGAAACTCATATTTGGAATACTGTATATTCTAAACAATTTCTAGTCGATTCAGCCGTCGTTAAGAAGGATAAAAGCCGTTCGAGTTTGAGACTAGTATCTGCGATGTGAGTATCATGTTTCATTGGTATGTGACATTGTGATGTCCGAGCATGTAGATAGGTGTTCCTTGTAGAATGCATCGAACAAACCTCTATAAAAGACTTTCCAAGTGGTTCTCACTTATCGAGTGAAAGCGTCATAGTTTATGGTTGTACACCATTAGTCCTTATGACCCGTGACAATATTGAGACTGTATATGCTAGCATTACACTTTGACTTGTTTACTGACTCTTATGGGGTGATCAGGTGGCAAGGTTGGGTGTTTTGTCGAAACATATAGGAGTCAATGCATTGAAGTCGGAGATTCACCCCTTACCTTCGGACATGGATATCCTATGTGATATCATGTGCATGTAGTTTGAAATATCTGATCAGAGTGTTGGTGGTAATTAAGAAAGGGGTTTCTTAGATTACACAATCGATGCAACTACGACATGACACATAGTATCGATTCTTTGACAACTCTCGATATACCAATTGTTTTTGAATCGGTCGGGATATATGAGATGAAGGGACTGTACCGTACGCTAACCATGATTGAATGGTTCTTGCAGGAACTATCATTTGATACCTAGGGAATCATGTAAACGATGCTGCTAAGCGTTTAACATGATTGGTTGGGTACTATCAGACTGGAGTTCTGACTTTCTTATTATCAAGGAGTTGATAAGTAAGAATGGAGCAACCGGGATATGCTCATATAAGGATATTTTTAGTCCTGAATCACATTGAGATGTGAACCCACTGCTAGTTGTATCAATAAACCATTGAAGACCACACAAGTACTAGCTTTCTAGATCCCGTTGAGAAGGAAATTAGTTCAATGTGTTGAACGACTTATAAAAGAGTTTATAAGTACAAAGAAAATTAGAAGTATGACTTCTATGAGGGGAATGTAACTTTTAATTTGTGAAAGTGTTCCTAAATTAAAAATTGGTCAAATAAATAATGTATTTGAAAATTGTGATTTTCATAAACATTGTTATGGACTAAATTAAATTAATTCAAGTGTTGAATTAATTAAACACTAGTGGACCTAGTAGAGTCTAAATAATTATATTAATTCAAGTGTTGAATTAATTAAATAACATTGGGTCTTGTAGAGCCCAATTGAAAATAATAATTCAACTATTGGGCTTGAGTAAATTCAAGTAAGATTTTATTTATCTCAAATGTGTTTGAGATATTAAAATAGTCCATGGGCTTTGTACATATTACAAAACCAAATATATTACATGCAAGGGAGGTGAAAAGTTGAGATACAACTTTTTCAATAAACAAGGCATGCCATGCACATGCACACTTTAACTTTTTCAAGCACAAGAAAGTCTTTCTTCTCTCCTCTCCCACACCCCTTGGTCGAAATCCTCTCCACAATTTTCTTGAAATTTTTGCTTCTTCAATTTGTTGAAAAAGCATACACTTCTCAAAGAAAAATACTCTACTTTTTCTAGTGCAAGTGTAGAGTGGATCTTCTTTGTTGGTGGTAGGCTTGATATTGAGCAAGGAGTGCTCAAAGAAATTTTCTAGATTGTCTACCATTGAAGAGCTAAGTTGTTTAACAACTTAGTTGGAGCCATCATCAATCTTTTTGATTGATAGGTAAATTTCTAAATACACTATGTATGATTTTGTGTTTGTTTTTAAGTTGCTACACATCTAGTGGGGTGCTCGATTTTGTTATTTCAAAAATATGTTTTTTTAACTTCCGTTGCGCTTTCGGGCACCGTAACCGATCTCCTTTCAAGTGGTATCATGAGCTAAGGTTACTATATTGTGTAGAAAATACATGAAATTATATTGAAGACTATTTCTAACCGCATAATATAATTCGACACAACAAATCGAGGTCGGTTTTGGGACTGTTTCGGGCAGCATGTTGCTTCCCATTTCAGGCAGCTAGGGCTGCCCGAGGGGCTGCCCATTTCGGGCATGGGGCTGCCCGAACCCCCCCTCAATTTCAATAATGATAAAAAAAATTTGTTGGTCAGAATCCGACGACGGAGCTCTGACAACGACGATGACGACTAGAGTTTTCAAAATTGTTTTGGAATATCAAAGTGTCATGGACTTTGAGTTGTTGGGTCATTAGATGGTTAACATATTTTGTGAAATTTAAACGAGCCAAGATATTTTTGGTGAAAAAATGTCTTTTTGGATCCTTAAGTTTAAATCTACAAAATTTATAAATATTTTCTCATAAAATAAATATTTGAAGTTGGATTTTAATTATTTATAGTAAATGGTGATTTACAAGAAATTCGGTTATAAATAAATTAATTAGAAAGTGAACAAATGAGTTTGTTTACTTTGTTACTTTAATTATAATCATGACGGTTAATGATTGGATCAAGATATATAATATTGGATCAATTGGTTATTGTGATAATTAATTGATGGTGCATGTATGATATGTGATATTATGCATGAAAGATGATCAAAAGTCCAAGCTCAATTTGCTAGGTGTATGCTAGGATATTTTGTGATTAATGGTTGAAATAATTATCAATTTATAAGTGAGCTTTGTTTATAGCTCGTTCCCACCCCATGAGATGCATCCCTATTTGCCATGGATATTTATTTGTAATTATTAGTATAATGGAATATCAAGATTGGAAGATGGTGGGCCTTGAAGATTATTGTTGTGACTTTGATTGTTGTACTCCCAATAGCAGGTTGTCCGCAAGTAGTATAATTCGGTGAGTCCGATATCGTATCCACAGGGAAGCTACGGTAATTGCAAGTCCACTACAATGTCTTTTTGTTTTTTGTTTTTCTTTTAATTGTTTGAATCTTTAATCGGTAATTTTTAATTGTTCAAATTTTAATTTAAGTAGTTGAGATTAGAGGATCCACTCTTGATATTTTAATAAAGTTAACATTAATGAACATTATTGAAATCCACTTAATAAAATGGTTCCAATATATTAAATAATCATATTTATATTATGTTATATACTATTTTCTTATAAGTATAAAATATATACCAAAACTTATAAATGTTGTCAAGTATTTATTGTGCTATATATATTTGTAAACACTAAATCAAGGTTCCCACTTTAAATGGTTGGTAAAACCAAACTAACATTTAAATGGTACCAAGAAATTAATAATATGATATATTGATATATAATAAATCAAGGCATCCACTTTAAATGGTTGGTAAAACCAAACAAACATTTAAATGGTACCAAGAATTTAGTGTAACATATAGCAACAATAAATCAAAACTCCCACTTATAAGTAGGGTATAAAAATGCTTAAAGAAATAAATATAACATAAACAATAAATAATGATTAAATAATATAAAACATAGATTATTACCTTTTAATAACCTTATTATCATACCAAGAGCTTCACCTTTTCATCTCAACATTGGGAAGTTAGCTACTCATTAATCAAAGTATAAAACTTTAAATATAAAATTAACATGCTAATTATTTTTAAATGATGAAATAAAGGAAAAATAAAGAGAGAAATATTATGAACTCAAAGATTTGTTCATAAAATGATGGATATCTCAATTCATTACAATGCACCCCTATTTATAGCCAAATTTGGGGAGACAACCACAAATAAAATATTATTTTTTACACATAAGTCTTCATTGGTGTTCCAAAAAATTATATTTTATTACACATCACTTTTGAAAATCTTCCCATCCAATTTTGCTTCTCTACATAAAATAAAACATGTGGATAATTGAGTTGTTTGAATTGTGGTATTTTATTTTAACAATTTGACCAAGTAGTTTAAGAGATATGGTCAAAATACTATAGCATGGTAAAACTACCACTCCTTTGGTAACTTTGTTTGTTGCTTAATTTGATCCCAATTGTGAGAAGATTTTTATCTCATGCTTGTCACCAATATTGTAGATATTTTCATCAACTTTCTACAGGTCCAAGAATCATCTTAATCCCATTTGCAACGCCAAGTTTATTCTTGTTTTATCAAACCTGTAAAAATAGTAAAAACTTATAATTACACAACAACTTATTTTTTATACAATTTATTATAAAACATATAATATTTAAACACTTAATAAAACAAAAACTATAAATTTATATTATAAAACATTTAATTAATGTACAATTTTTATATTTATCACACCCCCAACCAGTTTATTGCTAGTCCCTAGCAATTTAAGCGTTAATAGCAATACAAAACATATTGATTAATTTAAATAGAAATGTAATCGAAACTATCCAAGTGTTTAAATTAAATTTGAAAACTGTCAAAGTTATATTAAGATCATCATAATTATAATTTATGAAATAATCTGAGCTGATCAATTCAAAGCTTATTTTCATGTAGTTAGATGTACATGGCCTTCAGAAATTCCTAGTAAGAGTCTCAACTCCATATCCTCACGGGTTAATAAATTTTTCAATTTATGGGAACGATTTCTCTCATGAAGTTGGAATACAGATAAATACTCAGGAAAATGATTTACAGAATGCAGACAGACAAACGAGCCAAACTAATCAAAAGATAGGAAATCAATTGATTCAAAATCTAGTTGTTCTTATTATAAATTTTTTCCTGATCTTTTTTTTTTGTTTTCATAACATCATGGAATCAGACTAAGTTTTTGCTTCTTGACCACATATTTATTTAATTTGTACAATAAATTTCTCTCTTTTTTTTCTTTTATGATAGATAAATGGGTCGTCGCATATAACTTAAAAATTACATAGATCTTCAACATCTTTCTTTTTATTTTTTTTTCTCTTTTTTTTTTCTTCAGGAAATATCATTTTTTTTCAAAATAAGAACTCAAGATCTAAACAATAGATAGCCTCTCTCATGATCAATAAAGGCTCGAAAGCTGTTTTCTCAGTCCTCTCCACTCACTCACAAAATATGTGTGAGTTTAAAATTTTAGGCACTCTTCTAAGGTATATCTTGGGCCATATACTTTAATACCTGATTTTATAAGAATGGTTAATCACTAAAAAAATTTCATAAATCATATTTTTATATTGATCAGAATATTAAAATTGACATTTTTTCAAATAAAAATTTAAACATCCTTAAATAGATTAATACATGTTTTAATTTAAACCTTTCAAACATGTAATGTATGATATTTTTGCAAAAATTACTAAGATACAAACAATAAACATGGTTTTATTTTAAAATAATATATTTTTTTAAATATATATATTTTTTATTTTTTTAAATATTTTTTTTATAAGTTTGTTCTCCTCCCAAACAGAATATGACATTGTCCCTAATGTCAAAATAACTATTAATAAAGAGTACATAATGAAAGAGATATCACCTTGAATTTTATTGAATATAACAAACTGAAACAAACACAAACCAATCCACGACTTTTGAATCAATGATCCAACTTTTTTTTCTTACTGCTTGATTGAGACCAATTGATCTTTGCTATCATCGGATCAGGTTTATGAACAAAAGCTTCCAAATCATCAATTAATTGGTCGGCAGTCGAAGCAGAGATGAGCATCCTTCGTGAATTTTTTGAAATGAAATTCTGTTCCATAGCTTTATCAAGAAATGTCAACAAAATGTCATAATAATTATTGATATTCAATAAGCCCACAGGTTTATTATGGATATTAAGTTGTGCTCAACAAACAGTGTGAAAAATTTCTTCTAATGTACCAAAACCACCTGGTAATGCGTTAAAAGCATCAGAATTTTCAATCATTTTGGTGATTCTTTCATACATTGAAGAAACTTTTAATTCCTCCCCAATCGTAACACCTGTAATATTTCCTTCAGCTAAAGCTGTAGGAATAATACCCAAAACCTGACTACCTCTAAGATGTGCAGATGTTGAAACAGATCCCATTAACCCAATATTACCTCCCCCATATACCAAGTGAATTTTTCTCTCAGCCAATATCTTTCCAGGATTATTTGCTGCTTCTACAAACACTTCATTTTTTCCAAAACTCGACCCACAAAATACACAAATATTTTTCCATGTTTGTGCAGAGGATCCAGCCATGTTTTTACTTTCTTTTTTGTCTGCGAAAATAGAGAGAAAAATGAGAGATTTTATAGGGATTATATGTTATCATGAAAAAAATATGGGTCACAGTTGTTAACAGAATAAACATTAAAAACAATAATAACACACATGCATATAAACAGTAGTGTGATTGTGGCTCACAATTTTCCTCTGGTTTTACGTCCAGAAAAGGCTTCAACGCCTTCTATGAGTCGAGGATATGCTTCCCATCTAATTTTCTTATAAATTGGCAAACATGGTCTTTTTTAGTCGGATTCCCAAGACTATTAAAATGACGCTCGTCTTGGAATTGTTTCCATAAAGGGAGAAGTTCAATATGCACGTGTCCACTAGAATGCGTCTCAAGAGTCAATAAGGTTTTATCTAAAGACTCTTTACTCAGCCCATTCTTAATGAAACCAATTTTATCTTCTCTGTTATTGGAAACATATCCCAAAGATCTGCATCGTTTGTCACAAGTCCATCTTGCACATTCATGACAAACCCCTAAACTTTTGGTCCTTCGTTTTTTCACATAATTACTTTTTCCTAATCCAGGCATATACCGAATGAGTAATGACTGTTGAACTTCTCCTCCTAATCGGACCTTAGCTTCTATTACAAGACGAATATCTTCTGGAATTCTTTTTGACATTAACAATCTCAATCTTTCACACCTACCTGCATAAATTTTTCTTAGAATATTTTCAGAAACAGAGGGAAAATATTTACAAATTTTTGATAGAATTTCATCCATTTTGAAAAGAAAAGAAATGATTTTTTTTTTGTATTAGCAATTGTGGGAAACTGATTAAA
Organism: Primulina huaijiensis; assembly: GCF_012295235.1. NCBI lineage: Eukaryota > Viridiplantae > Streptophyta > Magnoliopsida > Lamiales > Gesneriaceae > Primulina > Primulina huaijiensis. Next base: position 10,455,906 of record NC_133317.1, on the reverse strand, counting down.
CCGACTATGAGAGCCACGAAGTACCGTTATCCACCATTTAATCGGGAAAATAAAAAGATTAAGGAAACCTGAAATAAAATCAAAAAAAATTAAATGCAATACAAAAAATCAAGGATCGGAAAGGGAAATAAACTCTTCTTTAAATATTTCATTTTCTAAAAATGGTTTAAGCCTTTGTCCATTTATTTTAAAAACATCACAATTTTTCAATCTTTTCAATTTCCACAGCTCCATAAGGATACACATGTTTTACAACATATGGAGCTGTCCATCTTGATCGTAATTTTCCTGAGAATATGTGAAGTCGCGAATTATAAAGCAAAACTTTTTTAACAATCCCAAAAGATTTTCTAAGAATTGTTTTATCATGAAATGATTTGATTTTTGCTTTATAAATCCTTGAATTCTCATACGCGTCATTTCTGAGTTCATCAAGTTCATTGAGTTGCAATTTGCGCAATTTGTTTGCATCATCCATGCTTGAATTAAAAGTTTTGATCGCCCAATAAGCTTTATGTTCCATTTCCACAAGCAAATGACAATATTTTCCTTAAACTAACCTATAGGGAGACATATTCAATGATGTTTTAAAAGCTTTTCGATATGCCCAAAGTGCATCATTAAGTCGCAGAGACCAATCTTTTCTATTTGGGTTAACAATTTTTTCCAAAATTTGCTTTATCTCCCTATTAGCTAATTCAACTTGTCCATTTGTTTGAGGATGATAAGGAGTAGTTACTTTTTGAGTAATACCATATTTTTTCATCAACGAAGCAAATGGTTTATTAACAAAGTGAGTTCCCCCATCACTTATCATGGCTCGAGGAATTCCAAATCTACTAAAAATATTTTCTTTTAAAATTTGATGACGATTTTATGATCATTTGTTCGACATGGAATTGCCTCTATCCATTTGGAAACATAATCAACTGCAACTAAAATATACAAGTATCCAAACGACGGTGGAAAAGGTCCCATAAAATCAATTCCCCAACAGTCAAAGATTTCAATTTCAATGATAGGATTCAAAGGCATCATGTTTCTTTTTGAAATCGCACCCAATTTTTGACAATTTTCACAGATCTTGCAGATTTCGTGGGTATCTTTAAACAAAGTGGGCCAATAAAATCCACACTGCAAGATTTTTGCAGCTGTTTTCTTTGAAGAAAAATGTTCTCCGCATGCTTCTGAATGACAAAATTTAATGACACTACTTACCTCATTGTCGAGTATGCAACGCCGAAAAATTTGATCCGGACAATACTTGAACAGATATGGATCATCTCAATAAAAGTTTTTTACCTCATTCAAAAATTTTCTTTTATCTTGAGAATTCCATTGCGGTGACATTTTTTCTGTCACTAGAAAATTTACTATGTTAGCAAACCAAGGTGTAGTAGTAACTGAAAATAGATGTTCATTAGGAAAATTATCGTTAATTGGTATCATTTCATAAGATGATCCTATTACTAGTCTCGATAAATGATCGACTACAACATTCTCGGTTCCTTTTTTATCCTTGATCACAATGTCAAATTCTTGGAGCAACAAAATCCATCGTATCAGTCGTGGCTTTGCATCCTGTTTGGTCAACAAATATCTAATAGCAGAATGATCAGTAAACACAATAGTCGTTGATCCAATCAAATAAAAACGAAATTTATCTAATGCAAATATTACGGCAAGTAGTTCTTTTTCAGTTGTGGAATAATTCATTTGAGCATTGTTTAAAGTTCTACTTGCATAATATATCACATAAGGCTTACCATTTCTTCTTTGACCCAATACTGCACCGACTGCATAATCACTCGCATCGCACATGATTTCAAATGGTAAAGACCAATCAGGAGGTTGCATGATAGGAGCTGATGTTAAATGTCGAATGATTTTATCAAAAGCATTTTGACATTCTTGAGTCCACTCAAATACAGTGTCTTTTGTTAAGAGGTTACAAATGGGTTTAGAGATTAAACTAAAGTC
>NC_133317.1:10393097-10452866 GCF_012295235.1 Primulina huaijiensis | reverse complement strand
AAGTAAATTCACACTAGCTCCAAGATCAAGCAAGGCTTTTTTAATCTTTCGTTCTCCAATAATACATGAAATAGTAGGACAACCAGGGTCTTTGTATTTCAAATTATTATTATTTTGAATAATTGCACTTACTTGTTCGGCTAAAAATGCTTTCTTTTTCACATTCAATTTTCTTTTCACGGTGCACAAGTCTTTCAAAAATTTGGCATATGATGGTACCTGCTTTATTGCATCTAATAAAGGAATATTAACTTTTACTTGTTTAAAAATATCATATATATCATAATTCAAATTTGATTTTTTTTGTATTTTTCAATGCATGAGGGAATGGTGGTGGCACTATCTGTTGATCTTCTTCTTCGCAAGTTATGGGTTTCACTTCCTTACCCTTTGGAGTTGATTTATCATCATTTTCACAAGGTTCAAGAATGGATTTTTCCACTACCTTACCACTGCGAAGGGTAATAACAGATTTTACCTGATTCATCGGCTGAGTTCCAGAAGTTCCGGTTTGTGAATGATGATCCTTGGGATTAGGCTGTGGTTGTGAAGGAAACTTACCTTTTTCATGAACATTAAGTGCAAATGCAAATTTAGCAAGAGTATCTGTCAAATCTGTCATGGTTTGAACAGTTTGAATATTGATAGACTCTTGCTTTGCATTGAAAGAATTCAATATATCTTCCAAGTTCCTTTTAGGTGGAGGAACATAAGGTTTATAATTTTGAAAATTTTGTTGATTTTGGAAATGTGGTTGTGAAAATTGTGCAGTATTATCATTCCTCCAACTAAAATTTGGATGATTTCGCCAACCTGGATTGTAATTTTGAGAAAATGGTTCAAGATTTGGCATTTTGAAATTGTTCAAAACATTGGCTTGTTCATGTAGACATTCTTTAAAAGAGGGGAAAGTGAGACAATCTTTTGTAGAATGATCACTTGTATCACAGATGTGACACACAATTTCTTGAACAGATTTTAATTGACCATTCTTTTTCAATTCAAGTGCTTCAACTTTTCCTGCCAAAGAGGTAAATCTAGCTTGCAGATCATGTTCATCTTTGAGGGTATACATACCTCCACCAGATGTGAGAGATTGAATCTTGTTTGATGGTTCGATTGTACCTATAGTGTCCCAATTTTGAGCATTTTCAGCTAATGAATCGATATACTGAATTGCCTCTTTTGGATCTTTATCTTCAAATGTTCCATTACACATAAATTCAACCATTTGCCTATCTTTAGGTGCTAAGCCTTCATAAAATTGAGAAACGACTCTCCAAATTTCAAAACCATGATGTGGACAAAGATTAAGCAATTCTTTATATCTATCACAAAACTAATAAAAAGTTTCTCCTTGTTTTTGAATGAAACTGATGATTTGCCTTTTGAAAGAATTTGTTCTATGAGATGGAAAAAACTTATTAAAAAATTGTTGTTGCAATTCATCCCAAGTTCAAATGGATCCCGTTCTAAGATTTTGTAGCCAATTTTTTGCTTTATCTTTTAAAGAAAAGGGAAAAAGCTTAAGTCGAATGGTGTTCATGCTACAATTTAGATCATTATATGTGTTGCACACTTCTTCAAATTCTCGTAAATGCATGTATGGATTTTCAGAATCTAATCCATGAAAGTTGGGTAAAAGATGGATAATATCAAGCTTAAAATTGAAATGAGATACATCAAGGAGAAAAACTAGACATGAAGGTGCACTAGTACGTGTAGGATTCATGTGATCTCTAAGTGTTCTTCCCCTATCATGATCATGTTGAGATTGAATTTCATCTTCATTTTCCTGGATGGGTTCTTCCGCCATGTTTTGTAAAAATAAAGGGTTATTTCGAATGAGTCGACCACTAAGTGTACGTGACGAAATAATGCTCATGCAAATGCAAAAGAAAAAGAAGAAAAACACACAAAAACAATAAAAAATTCAAAGAAAGAAAATTAAATAGACTTGAAATTAAATTATACTTTCCCGGCAACGGCGCAAAAAACTTTTTGTGACTTTGATTGTTGCACTCCCAATAGCAGGTTGTCCGCAAGTAGTATAATCCGGTGAGTCCGATATCGTATCCACAGGGAAGCTACGGTAATTATAAGTCCACTACAATGTCTTTTTGTTTTCTGTTTTTATTTTAATTGTTTGAATCTTTAATTGGTAATTTTTAATTGTTCAAATTTTAATTTAAGTAGTTGAGATTAGAGGATCCACTCTTGATATTTTAATAAATTTAACATTAATGAACATTATTGAAATCCACTTAATAAAATGGTTCCAATATATTAAATAATCATATTTATATTATGTTATATACTATTTTCTTATAAGTATAAAATATATATCAAAACTTATAAATGTTGTCAAGTATTTATTTTGCTATATATATTTGTAAACACTAAATCAAGGTTCCCACTTTAAATGGTTGGTAAAACCAAACTAACATTTAAATGGTACCAAGAAATTAATAATATGATATATTGATATATAATAAATCAAGGCATCCACTTTAAATGGTTGGTAAAACCAAACAAATATTTAAATGGTACCAAGAATTTAGTGTAACATATAGCAACAATAAAGCAAAACTCCCACTTATAAGTAAGGTATAAAAATGCTTAAAGAACTAAATATAACATAAACAATAAATAATGATTAAATAATATAAAACATAGATTATTACCTTTTAATAACCTTATTATCATACCAAGAGCTTCACCTTTTCATCTCAACCTTGGGAAGTTAGCTACTCATTATTCAAAGTATAAAACTTTGAATATGAAATTAACATACTAATTATTTTTTAATGATGAAATAAAGGAAAAATAAAGAGAGAAATATTATGAACTCAAAGATTCGTTCATAGAATGAGGGATATCTCAATTCATTACAATGCACCCCTATTTATAGTTAAATTTGGGGAGACAACCACAAATAAAATATTATTTTTTACACATAAGTCTTCATTGGTGTTCCAAGAAATTATATTTTAATACACATCACTTTTGAAAATCTTCCCATCCAATTTTTCTTATCCACATAAAATAAAACATGTGGATAATTGAGTTGTTTGAATTGTGGTATTTTATTTTAACTATTTGACCAAGTAGTTTGAGAGATATGGTCAAAATACTAGAGCATAGTAAAACTGCCACTCTTTTGGTAACTTTGTTTGTTGCTTAATTTGATCCCAATTGTGAGAAAATTTTTATCTCATGCTTGTCACCAATATTGTAGATATTATCATCAACTTTCTACAGGTCCAAGAATTATCTTAATCCTATTTGCAACGCCAAGTTTATTCTTGTTTTATCAAACCTGTAAAAATAATAAAAACGTATAATTACACAAAAAATTATTTTTTATACAATTTATTATAAAACATATAATATTTAAACATTTAATAAAACAAAAACTATAAATTTATATTATAAAAAATTTAATTAATGTACAATTTTTATATTTATCAATTATGAAGAACCAAGACATGTAAATATTGGAAGCTTATGTAATTATGCATTTGCATCCCATGCATTACCTAGGATTGGACCTAGGCCCGTGTTTGGCTCACACGGACCATTAGTATTGGGGCGATTGATCATCCTTGTTAGTTTATTGTTTATAATATATGCATGATATATTATAAATAATGAGTATGTGAGTTGTTATTATTATTATAATAAATAAGTTGCATTAATCCGTCAAACATGCGATCAAACATGGTGAGCTTTTAAATAATATTAATGATGAGACCTTTCAAAATTAAAAAACCCTCATTTTGAATAAGATTAAAAATTAATATCAAGAACAAAAAGAAGAATTATAAAGGTGTTTATAATTTCCATGTCTTCCATCGACAATGGGTGTATGATGAACGCTACCCGTGCTCAGTGCTCGGCTCATATTATTGGGGGAGCCCTGGACACCGGAAAGCTGTGACATTCATTGACATGGTGATGTGAACTACGTGGAACTCTCATGATTTCGGCTCATATTATTGAGAGAACTCATGGCGACCGTCCATTAAGGTTCAACATCAATGGGTAAGGCTTGACACATAAAGATGAACGACGTCATATTATTGGGTCCTAATCAAACGTGAGACAAAATTTTACGTAGAGGGTTGCATGGAGATGCAATTGGAACCTACTTTTTAGAAATTATGATTGGCTGATATTATTCGTGATCATAATTTGTTAATTGGACCTTACGTACCTAATGAGGAAAGTAGTTTCTCATTTTCACTAGAGGGGTAGTGAAAAATATCAAAACAGTGGGAGTGAAAATTTATGAAGCAAAAGTCCATACTTTATATTTTACTAAATATTAGCAAAAGTCCATACTTTATATTTCAGTACAAATTTGACAATGTTTTCGATTCACAACCCGTTATCTGCAATACTCGACAAACTCATTCTAACCGGACCTAATTACCTAAATTGACTAAGAAACCTAAAAATCGTCTTGAATTCGGAAAGGATAGTATATACACTGACTGAGTCGTCCCCTGTTGAGGCTCTGACTAGCTGCACTCCTGAGGAATTGCACTTACAAGGATTGGTGTGACCATGACTTGCGAGCAAAGAGTTATATGAAGGCTTCTGAATGATGAGCTGCAGAGGCAGCATGGCCTAAAGATGATTGGGCTTGTGGACAAGCTCGTTGACATGGATCTTACGTTGCCATCGGAGTTGACCACTGATGTGTTGCTCTTGTCGCTGCCTAGCTCATTTGATCATTTTATGGTGAATTTCAACATGAACAAGCTAGAGCTTACCATTGAGGAGTTGGTGAATATGCTTGTAACATTTAAGTCCACCATCAAGAAAGAGAAGTCGGTTCTTTATGTGGGTTCTTCATCTGGTACGAAGACTGGTCTACATGGGAAGAGAAAGAAGAGTTCTTTCCAACGTCCCAAGAAGAACGTGCCCTTGAAGAGGCAAACTCCGAGTCCCGCTGTAGCAGCCACACCAGTTAAGGCTGACAAGATTGCTGATATCTGTCATCATTGCAAGAATCTTGGACATTGGAGGCGTAACTGCAGAGAATATCTTGCCCAGAAAGGTTCTGAAAATGGTATGTTCTACATTGAAGTAAACATTTCAATTAACTCTACTTCTTGGGCATTAGATATCGGTTGTGGCTCATATCTCTGTAATGATTTGCAGGTGATGAGAAGAAATAGAAGACTTAGAGTAGGTGAGACATTCTTGTGGATGGACAATGGACCAAGAGTTGCTTCCAAGGCTGTAGGAGATGTTTACTTATTGTTGAACAATGATTTTAAGTTAATTTTAAGAGATGTTTTTTTTTGTACCTGATTTGGTGAAAAACATTGTTTCCATTTCTATGCTTGACAAAGATGGATATTCTTGTTTATCTAGCAAATGTGTTTGCAACATTTACAAGAATGAATGTTTGATTGGTGCGGGTGAACTTGAAAACGATATCTACAACTTAAAATTGAAAGATATTCCACTAAACAATGTCCAAGCAATAACAACGAAAAACAAGCGAAAACAAGATACTCTAAATTCGCAATTATGGCATGCTCGATTAGGATATATTTCCCTAAGAAGGATGAACAAACTAGTGGGAGTAGGCATGTTTGATATGTCTGATATTAATTCTCTCACGACTTGTGAATCCTGTCTAAAAGAAACGATGACCAAAATTCCCTTTAAGGGCCACAACAAGCCAAAGTATTATTGGATTTGATCCATATCGATGTGTGCGGTCCACTTAGCATCACCACTAAGCATGGACACGCCTACTTCATCACATTTACCGATGATTTTTCGAGGTATGAGTATGTGTATTTGATGAAATACAAATCTGAAGTCTTTGAAAGGTTTAAAGAATTTAGAAGTGAAGTAGAGAAAAATTTGGGACGAAGCATCAAGTCATTTCGATCGGATCGAGGTGGTGAATACTTGAGTACCGAGTTTCAAGAATATCTTAGGGAGAATGGGATTCTCTCACAGTAGACTCCGCCTGCTACACCGCAATTGAATGTTGTTTCAGAGAGTCGTAACCGGATTTTGATGGACATGGTTCGGTCTATGATGGGGTTCACGGAGTTGCCGCCATCGTTTTGTGGATATGCACCTGAGACAGCAACACTGTTGTTGAACAATGTCCATTCAAAATAAGTTTATAAGACACCATATGAGATATGGATTGGTCAGCCTCTCAAATATTCTTATCTTAGAATATGGGGATGCCCTGCTTATGTGAAGCAGGTAGTGGGAGATAAATTGGATAGTCGATCTATTTTATGTTACTATGTGGGATATCCAAGGAATTCAGTTGGATATTATTTCTATCATCATCAAGAAACAAAGGTGTTTGTTTCTAGGAATGCAACCTTTTTGGAAAATGAATTTATATTAGATAGAAATGGGGAGATGATAGAACTCGAAGAGGTTCGAGAGACACCCACAATTGTAGAACCCACACCCCAAGAGTCAAGAGAAGAGATACAAGCTCCTAGAAGATCCGAGAGGGTCTCAAGACCACCTATGAGGTATGGTCTGCTTCTTGAAGAGGGCCATGATGAGCCTAACCATGGATGTGATCCAATGACCTTCAAGGAAGCGTTACCTAATGCCGATTCATCCAAGTTGATTGAAACTATGGAATTTGAGATGAATTCCATGCATTCGAACCAAGTGTGCAATCTTATAGATCCATCTGAGGGAACTGTTCACATAGGATGCAAATGGATTTACAAGAGGAAACTTAGGGCGGATGGGAAGGTATTGACCTTCAATGTGTAATTGGTAGCAAAAGGCTATACTCAAAGACAAGGAGTTGACTATGAGGAAACCTTTTCTCCAGTTGCAATGTTCAAGTCTATAAGGATATTGCTAGCCACAGCTGCATGGTATGACTATGAGATATGGCAGATGGATGTAAAGACATCCTTTCTTAATGGGGGATATTAAGGAAGAGATTTACATGTCTCCACCTGAAAGGTTTACATCTATCGGAAGTGAGCATATGGTATGCAAACTTCCGATATCTATTTATGGTCTAAAGCAGACATCTAGGAGTTGGAACCTCAGATTCGATGGTACAATCAAAGAGTTTGGTTTTACTAAGAATCCTGAGGAACCCTGTGAGTATAAGAAGGTCAGTAAGAGTGCTGTGACATTCCTGGTGATTTATGTTGATGACATTCTATTCATTGGGAATGATGTAGGGATGTTGCAATCAATTAAAATATGGTTAGCGAGTAAGTTCTCGATGCAGGACCTGGGTGAAGCATCTTTTGATTGGGGATATAGATCTATAGAGATAGATTAAGAAAATTTCTTAGTCTTACCAAGTCCACATACATTAATACCATCATTAAACGGTTCTCGATGGATGAGTCCAAGAGAGGACATCTACCAATGTGTAATGGCGTGTCCCTATCAAAGTCTATGTCTCTCAAGACTGATGCAGAGATAGCGGCCATGACAAGCATTCCTTATGCATCTGCAATTGGTAGTATCATGTATGTGATGATATCTACACGTCCTGACGTTGCTTTTGCACTAAGTTTAGTGAGTAGATATCAATCGAACCCTGGTTTTCCACACTGAAATGCTGTGAAAGACATCCTCAAGTATTTGAGGGACCAATAAGTTGTTCTTGGTCTATGGGGGTGGAGAACTTAAATTAGAAGGCTAAACCAACTCTAGCTTCAAAAGCGATATCGATGACTCAAAGTCAACCTCTGGGTTCGTATTCATGCTCTATGGTGCTGCTATCTCTTGGAAGAATTGCAAGCAAGACAGTACTGCGGATTCCACCATTGAGGCCGAATACATTGCTACATCAGCTGCAGCAAAGGAGGCTATTTGGTTAAGGAATTTCGTCCAAGAGTTGGGCGTCATTCCTAATGGAGTTGCTCCAGTCCCGGTGTTTTGTGACAACATGAGAGCCATTGCTCTGGCGAAAGAGCTAAGGTCTCATTATAAATCCAAACATGTATTGAGAAAGTACCACATCGTTTGAGAGATTGTGGAAAGAGGAGAAGTGTCGATTGACAAAGTCGGTTCCGCAAATAATGTTGCTGATCCACTAACTAAGCTTTCACCTGGACCATTATTCGAAAAGCATCGCGAATCGATGAGTTTGAAGCATATGGGTAGTTGGCTCTAGTGCAAGTAGGAGATGGTTAGAGTAGGTGTCCGTCGAGCCAAGTGTTGGCCAAGGATTCACATCGAAACTCTATGTATAAATAATCTTTATTTTAATTATATTTGAAATTATTGTTTTGACACATCGTTATCTGTATACCCATGCTTGTTGCATAGATAAAGTCCTTGAATATACAAATAGTAGAATTAATATGAGATGCTCATATGATGAGTATCATGAAACTCATATTTGGAATACTGTATATATTCTAAACAGTTCTCAGACGATTCAGCCGCCGTTAAGAAGGATAAAAGCCGCTCGAGTTTGAGACTAGTATCTACGATGTGAGTATCATGTTTCAATGGTATGGGACATTGTGATACCCGAGCATGCATATAGGAGCTCCTTGTAGAATGCACCGAACAAACCTCTATAGAGGACTTTCCAAGTGGTTCTCAATTATCGAGTGAAAACGTTATTGTTTATGGTTGTACACCATTATCCTTATCACCCGTGACAATATTGAGACTCTATATGCTAGAATTACACTTTGACTTGTTTACTTATGGGGTCATCATGTGGCAAGGTTGGGTGTTTTATCGAAACATACAGGAGTCGATGCATTGTAGTCGGGGATTCACCGCTTACCTTCAAGTATGGATATCCTATGTGATATCATGTGCATGTAGTTTGAAATCTCTGATCAGAGTGTTGTGGTATTTAAGAAAGAGGTTTCTTAGATTACATAATCGATGCAACTACGTCATGACACATAGTATCGATTCTTTGACAACTCTCGATATACCAATAATTTTCGAATCGGTCGGGATATATGAGATGAAGGGACCGTACTGTACGCTAATCATAATTGAATGGTTCTTGTAAAAACTATCATTTGATACCTAGGGAATCATGTAAACGATGCTGGTAGGCGTTTAACATGATTGGTTGGGTACTATTAGACTTGAGTTCTGACTTTTTTATTATCAAGGAGTTGATAAGTAAGAATGGAGCAACCGGGATATGCTCATATAAGGACATTTTTAGTCCCGAATCACATTGAGATGTGAACCCACTGCTTGTTGTATCAATGAATCATTGAAGACCATACTAGTACTAGCTTTCTAGATCCCGTTGAGAAGGAAATTAGGTCAATATGTTGAACGACTTATAAAGGAGTTTATAAGCACAAGAAAAATTAGAAGTATGACTTCTGTGAGGGGAATGTAACTTTTAATTTGTGGAAATGTTCCTAAATTAAAAGTTGACCAAATAAATAATGTATTTGAAAATTGTGATTTTCATAAACATTGTTATGGATTAAATTAAATTATTTAAGTGTTGAATTAATTAAACACTAGTGGACCTATTAGAGTCCAAATAATTATATTAATTCAAGTGTTGAATTAATTAAATAACATTGGGTCTTGTAGAGCCCAATTGAAAATAATAATTCAACTATTGGGCTTGAGTAAATTCAAGTAAGATTTTGTTTATCTCAAATGTGTTTGAGATATTAAAATAGTCCATGGGCTTTGTACATATTACAAAACCAAATATATTACATGCAAGGGAGGTGAAAAGTTGAGATACAACTTTTTCAATAAACAAGGCATGCCATGCACATGCACACTTTAACTTTTTCAAGCACAAGAAAGTCTTCTTTCTCTCCTCTCCCACACCCCTTGGCCAAAATCCTCTCCACAATTTTCTTAAAATTTTTGCTTCTTCAATTTGTTGAAAAAGCATACACTTCTCAAAGAAAAATACTACTTTTTCTACTGCAAGTGTAGAGTGGATCTTCTTTGTTGGTGGTGGGCTTGATATTGAGCAAAGAGTGCTCAAAGAAATTTTCTAGATTGTCTACCATTGAAGAGCTAAGTTGTTTAACAACTTAGTTGGAGCCATCATCAATCTTTGTGATTGATAGGTAAATTTCTAAACACACTATGTATGATTATGTGTTTGTTTGATATTTGCTACACATCTAGTGGGGTGCTCGGTTTTGTTATTTCTAAAAAAAGTTTTTTTTTTAAACTTTCGTTGCAATTCCAGGCACCGTAACTGATCCCCTTTCAAGAAAGACCCATGTGAACATGAGCAACAAAGGATTCGCATTGATAACAAAGAGTCTAATAGAGAAGTGATACATATGATTTTAAGAGGTTCAACTAACGGAGATTCTGGCAACATCATAAATTTCATGGGACGATAATGGAGAGATTCCAAGGAAGCAAGCTGATCTCCTCCCTTGTTATCAGTTTTGGACTTGAAGATCTCCAAGGTGTCACGACCCAACAAAATGATTCCTTGGTAATCATCGCTGCCATTGTTTGTTACGATATGACCATAATATTTGTGGATACAAGGAGCTTGGTAAACATGTTGTTCAAGGGAGTATTAGATCAAATGAAGCTGGAATGGAAGGATTCCAAATAGAGCCGAACTCTACTCTCATTTACGTGTTTACTGGACACACTATCCGACCTCTCGAATAGATTGTCATCCATCTCTCTATGGGGAATGTTCGTTCTCGAGTTATGAAAATGGTGATCTTCACAGTGGTGGATGTACCAGATCGTCCTCCATCTCTCTATTCGCTGCTTCAGATAGATCAATTAGTATATTTCATAACCGGATACAAATATTTGTACTTGTGGATGCATATCTAGGTTACCATCAGATTGCATTAGTTGTTGAGGATCAAGATAAGGGTAGTTTTGTCATTTTCGATGGAACATATTGTTGTGTGATGATGCTTTTCGAGCTCAAGAATACGAAGGTAACTTTTCAACAAATTATGTATAAGGTTTTCTCTCAACAGATCGGAAAAAATATGGAAATGTATGTAGATGATATTTGGTAAAATAAGCAGATCGAGAGAAAATCAAAGCCGACCTCCAAGAGACTTTTACCATTCTCAAGTCTCATGGGCTCAAGTTGAATCTAAAAAAGTTTATATTTGAGGTAAGAAGTGAAAAATTATTTGGATTCATAGCAACTAAACGGGGAATTGAAGTGAACCCAGAAAATATAAAAGTAATTCAAGACATGGTGTATCCTTGGAATTTACAAGACGTCCAATAGTTGACAAGAAGAATTGTTGCGCTCTCCTGATTCATATACAGACCGGATCACAAAAGTGTGTTTTTATTTCATACTACGAGGAAAATCAATCAATTTGAATAGAATCCTGAATGTGATAAATCTTTTGAAGAGTTGAAGCAATACCTAGTCGAGCTCCCAATTCTAGCTAAGACTGTCCTGGGAGAGCGTCTATGGGTCTATCTCTCTGCCGCATAGGAAGTTATCAGATCAAAGCTAGTAAAATCGGAAGGCTCTACCCAACAACCCGTATATTATCTGTCACATACCTCGAAGGTATTGAGACGGGGTATTTTGTGTCGGAAAAGTTGGTCCTAATCTTGGTCATGACTGCACAAAAATTGAGACCCTATTTTCTTTCTCACCCCATCATCGTGTTATTTCATTCTTGCTTGAAAAATGTTGTTGTAGTTCAAATTCTTAATTGGCTTAGATGTGTCATTTGGTAAAGTATCACATAAATATCTTTTTCGGAAATGTGAAAATTAATATTTACTTTGATTCAAATATGAATTTAATACAATTTGTGTTTCATTATAAGTTATTTTAATATCAAATCAAGAGAGAGATGCGAAATAATATTCTATTCTTATTTATGCCAATAATTAACAATTTTTCATCATTCGAGAGGACTGAGACTAATACATTCATTCTTAATGAAGACCTCGAACCTCCGTCTAAATCTCAAAGAGTTGAGTTTGATGAAAATTATCTTGAACGGATAGTGGATTGCTTATTTTGATGTGGCGATATCTTGTTAATCATCAATCGTGATGAAATTAGACAAGCTCACATCAAAATGGGTCCATATCAACCTAAATTATCGGAGTACCTACGATTTGAATCAGAAAACAATATCGTTGTTTTCAGTGTACATGGTTTTAAAATTTTCCATATATCTTTCTTCAAATGTTGCATTATTTTGTTTTCCGTGCTATATTTTTTAATTAAGTGAAGCACGAAAAACTATTTTTATAGTTGAAGGTTTTAGAAGCTGGAAATACATTAATGATGGAGCCAAGTGTGCTTTTTGTCTCACATTAGAAGTTCTAACTTGGTGCACAATAAATCTGCGAAATTCGTTGTTGATTTGATTAATATAACTAGACATATAGATAATGTTATGAATCGAGAATCTTTTGAAAAAATTCAAAAGAATCGATTACGGCTTGCGACAACAATTGAGAGTGTTCATTGGCTTAGTTTGAAAGCATGTGGATTGAGAGGTCATGATGAATCTCTAGATTCCCAAAATCATGGTAATTTCATTGAGATGCTAAAATTTATAGGAAAATGGAATGCTGGTATTGGTGATGTTATCATAGAGAAAGCTCTGAAAAATGCAATACTTCACAAGAAGTTCAATAACAAATCTTGCATATTATTGGTAACAAAATCAAAACAAAAAAAAAACTCGTGAGGAAATTGAAGATTCTAAGTTTTGTGTTTCGGTGGATGAAGTGAATTATGCATTTAACAAAGAACATATGACTATAATTTTGAGATTTTTTGATGAATAATTTTGAGATTTTTTATGTTCATTGTTTTTTGCAAGAGTATTTTTTTCTAAATTATGCATGTTCATGAAATCACAGCTGCAAAACTTAATAAAGAAATATGTGATATCATCATTAGATTTAATTTAAGAATTCATAATATGCGATGTCAAGGATATTATGGTTCTAGCAACATGTTTAGTGTTTTTAATTGATTGCAAGCTTTATTTTTTAACGATTGCCCCTATGCCTATTATGTTCATTGTTTTGCCCATCGACTTCAGCTAATGTTAGTTGCAGCTGCTAAGAAGAAGATCTTTATATGGATTTTTTTTTTGAATCTGACGACTATTGTCAATTTTTTTACATCTTCCAAACGCAATATTGAGTTACAATCTGCTCAAGTTAATGAAATTTCATATTCTTTTGTTTGCTGGTGAACGCGAGACTGAGCGAATAGCTAATTAGATTGACACTTTGCATTGAACAAGAACTACTAGTTGGACCTCTCATTTTGATTCTATCACTAGTAGAATTTTGTTAATATACTTCGGCACTTTTCACTTCGACAATTTCAAATTACGAAAGTAATGGATAATGATCGACTTCGGTTTCAACTGACGAAGTAAATGCCATTGAAGACTTCACAATTTTTAAAATAATAATCATAATGCTAACTAGCCGGGTCAACCCGATGAGCTCGACCCGTCCAACCTGTCGGATCGATCGAATGTTTTTGAATGCTAAAATTGTAACCAACCCGCCAAAGGTCGATTATGATAACGGTTATGAGTCAAATCCGTTGACTCGGTTAACCGGTCAGTTAACCACGGACCGGATCCAGTCTTGGTCCAACCCGAATAATGGTCAGGTCTATTCCTCACCGATTTCGTGTCTCCGACGCTCTCTTCGTCGGAAAGTTACTGGGGACCACCGTGAATCTTAGCCCATGACTCTTAGCTCTGATCTAAGACATGAATCGAAGGATTTGAGCCCCGATTCGCTAGACCCGAAGCCCAAGTGCGAGCCTTGTTTCCGCGTGCGGCTCTTATTGGGTACCTTGTATTTTGTGTTTCTGTTTTTGCAATTTCCTTTCAGAAGCTGGTTTAAGTTTCCGTAGTTTATTAATGTCGGTGGTTGTGACTTGTGACCGAGAAACTCAATAGTTTGTCATCTTTCTTGGTAGTTTCGTCGTAATTATGTTGCAACTGTTCGGAATGCTCTTCCTTTTAGTCAGTTCAAAGCTCAAAGAGTCTACTCTTTCTTTATCAGATTTTTCTTTTTTCGCCCTTCACAATATAATTTTGTATTCAGCATCTTGAGTGTTTATTATACTACTGTTTTGAAACTTGGTA
This sequence comes from Primulina huaijiensis, assembly GCF_012295235.1. Lineage (NCBI taxonomy): Eukaryota > Viridiplantae > Streptophyta > Magnoliopsida > Lamiales > Gesneriaceae > Primulina > Primulina huaijiensis. The sequence continues at coordinate 10,438,779 of NC_133317.1, read as the reverse complement.
GATTAGAGATATGCAAGCGCTGTAACCACATTTGGGTGCAACACCGTATTCATTTGGGTAGATAGTTGTTTGATAGTGGTTCTGCGGAAAAAAAATTCAATTGTGGGTGTGGACCGCTTGGTAGGGAAAGGTGATGGCTTTTTCGAAACTTACTTCTTCATTTACATTAATTTCAGCCACCTTGTTATTTGGTGTCAGTCCTTTGTTAACAGGTAGTAAACTACGTTTCGTATTTTTGGGTGTAATATTGCTTTGTTTATTCTATTGTTACTGTTCAGGTGATGTTCCCTTCTACACTCCTCGGAACTGGTGAAAACTGGACTTTGATGAGAACCATTAGTGTTACAGAATACTTGAATTATGAATCCGGTTAATTATCTAGTGGATCAAATAATCAGATGTATACTTTCTTGGGACCATGATAAATAATACCCTCAATTCATAATCTCCTATGAATATTCACCATTGTCAAATTGTTTCACGGTCTTTTGTGTAGGAAAATTTTCTAAGGCCAAGGGGATTGAAGTTTTTTGGAATGATGTAAAAGACATCAACATTCCAGTGGAGGAGTGGGGGTATTATTTGCTCACAAATAGTATAGAGATATGTCAATGTACTTGAATTACCTTGAAAACATCTCCTTATATAATGGATGACCGGATGCTTAATTTTCCATTGATAGGTATCAGATACGTTGTTTGTTTACATGGGTTGATTTGCAAGCGAAGTTAAACAATAAGCTGTTGAACAATTTTGGAAATTTTGTTAATAGAGTCTTGAGTTTCATCTCTAAGGTCCCAGGTCGGGTACCTTATTTCTTTTAGAACTTTTGAAATTGTGCTCTCATTTGGAAATACCTAGTTGATTTCTTGAAGATTATTTATGGATTATAGTTCAGACTTGGTTGATTTCTTAAAGACTATGTATTGAAGCTTAGAGAGTATTCTTTTTTATTTGTTTTTTAGAGAAAGAGAGGATTGCTCCTGCTGGCCTCCCTCTTCTTCCACCACCAAGCTTAATGTCAGTGTTAATTTTTTGACTCCGAATATGTGACAGTGGTCAGAGGTGCACAGCTGTGAAAGTGGTCTTGGTGATGGAATCGGTGGCTGACAAACTCGTTGAGAAAGTGAAGTCGCGAATGGCTAAATTGACAATTGGTGCCCCAGAGGATGGCTGTGATATGTCTCAGAATCTGCAAACTTTATCGAGGGATTTGTGATGGATGCCAAAAAGGAAGAAGCAACGTTTTGTCAAGAGTACAAGGAGGGAAATCTCATTTGGTCATTGCTATTGAATCACATGAGGATAGCGTGGGAGGAGCCGTTTAGACCTGTTTTACCAGTTGTTTGGGCTAAAAATAATTAATTCTGAAGCCCAATTTAATTACAAGTCCAAGTTAATTCTGAAGCCCAATTAAATGAGCCCATAACGGACTAATTCTTAATCATTCAACTGATCACTAAGTGCGGAAGAGGAAGAAGAACGTGGGAGGATAGGTAGAAATCGTGGCGTGAGTGGGAAAGATCACTCCCCGGGAGTGGAGAAGAACCGCACTTCACAGTACAGAAATAGAAGAGATCGGCAAACAACTGAAGGCTCTACACACACAACTCAACTCTACAGACAAATCTGCAAAATACTCTCTGCAAAAATTCAATCTTCAAGCATTAGTTTTTCAAGCTTTCCAGCATATTTCTAGCATTCTAGGACTTGTCATTTTAGATTTCAACAACAAAATATTATATTTTTCAAGTTTTGATGAATTCCTACAGTTTTGTAAATTCAAAATCATGTCAGGGGTTTATTTGCATCAATTTACAATAGTTTTCTTTATTTTGGCATTGCATTTGTTTGAAGAGACTAGAACAGACGGTCGATATTGTGCAAACATATTTTTGGCACACCCAGTGGGACCGCACTATGCCGCCAAGAAGAAAAGAAATCGTCAATCAGGAGAGTGGGGAGTCTCTGGCTAATCAAGAGGGAACTCATGTTCCACAGCCAGAGCAACCTACTGTTGAACCAAATGCTGAAGAAGTGGATTTACAGATTCCTACTACGTACGATCAAGTCTCAAACAGGGTGATGGAAGAGTTGACCGCTATAAAGATTGAGGAGATCTCACTGGCCTTGTCTAAGGCAATGGCTGATTGTTTGAAGACCATTTTGTGTAAACCGAGTCAGTCTCTTCGAGGAGAGAAAAATATCACCGTCAAAGAAGCTGATCAGGGAAGCAACCAAGTTCATGAATCTGATCAGAGAGTAGGAAACTCGAGGGCCGGTGATCCCCGCCGCCCAGAGTTTACTATCCCAAATAATCCAAAAAGAAGGTATACACCACCTCACAAGAGAGAAGAAACCTTAGGAGGAAGGTCCCCATCATATCCACGTGCTCATGGAGTGGGGAGCTCAAAGCAACCAGTTCCTCAAGTTTACAACGTGACGAATCCTCTGTACCAACCAGGAGCTTATGAAGACATGTCACACATGGATTATCAAGGAGTAGATGGGGGCTTCCCAGGAGGTAATATTGGTTTAAATGTAGGGTTTCAAGCTCGGGGGGCAAATTACTACTACCACCAACTCCCAGCTCGAAACATCCACGGGATTGATCCAGAAATGGTGAGAGAGGCTGTTCAAGAGCTATATGGGCCGGCCTTGAGACAGATAGGCCGCCCAGAGTTCCACAAACTTTATCCAGACTACATAGACGTGAATAACCCGTACCCAAGGGGTTATAGAGTTCATGATTTCAGTTTATTCTCCGAGGAGGATGGCCAGTCCAGCATGGAACACATAGCTAGGTTTACCATCCAGTGCGGGGAATTAGCCAACCTGGAGAACTTCAACAATTTAAAGTTGCGGCTATTCCCAAATTCTCTCACAGGGACTGCATTTGCATGGTATGCCTCACTCCCCAGAAATTCAGTGAAGAGTTGGCAAGAGATGGAAAGACAATTTCACATCCAATTCTATAGAACAGAGCCAGAAGTCTGTATTGCCGATTTGTCCAGAGTAACCCAAAAGAAAGGAGAATCTGTGGAGTTTTTTATCGACAGGTTCAAAAAGAGGAAGAATAGATGCAAGGTGTTCCTACCTGAGACCGAGTTCGTGAAGCTTGCACAAAAAGGACTGGATTTTGAATTAAGGAAGAAATTCAAGGGAATGGAGTTCAGGGATTTCTTTGAGCTAGCTGCCAAAGTGGTTGAATACGAAGAACTATTGCAGGAAGAGTCGTACAAGAAGAAAACTACTATGGGGGTCTTATTATCAGGAGGTGGAAAATGTGGCATTGGCAGAGATTCGATTAGCTGGTTCTTGCACAGTTCCCCTGCTAAAAAAGAAGCCAGCAGAACCTGAAAAGAAGAATAGCTCTCAACTCCCCAAAGACATGCAATATACACTTGATGTGTCAAAGACCGAGGAAGTTTTTGATTTCTTGGTAAAAGAAAAATTCATCACATTCCCACCTGATTACAAGATGCCACCCACCGAAGAGTTGAAGGGACGAGAGTATTGTAAATACCACAACTCCTACAATCATGCTACTAAGTCTTGTTGGGCGTTCAAGAACATTTTGCAGGACAGAATTAACAAGAGAGTCGTGAAGTTCCCTTACAAACAGGAGTCTATGGCGGTGGATGATGATCCTTTCCCCCCAGTAGCTTTGGTCAATTTGAATGTGACAGATTTGAGAGATCTTCTCAATGTAAAAAGAAGCCGATCCTTTGCAGTGAAAGACCGAGTAATCAAAAAATGCTGGATCCCTAAGGGTCAATTGTATGAAGCCACTGGAAGGTATAATACCGATTGACTAAGAATAGTTCAGCAGCGTGTAACCAGAAATGTTGGCCAATCCGCGGCCTCTAGGCCGAGGAACCAACATTTCTTTGAAAGACCAGTGCGTGAGAATCAAAAGTTCAGAGGGGAATCATCTCGTGATCAGCACCAAAGGTACTCGGACATAAGAAATTCATATGAAGTTGAGTCACGAAAGGTGGAAACAAGGAAAATATCAGCTGATCAAGGCAGAGAGCGGCGTGCATATGAAATCTCAAAAGGAAAAATGATTGAGAGTAGGACAGCAAAGCCCAGATACGTCCTTCCAGCTAGAGGGGAGTCCAGTGAGTCTTGGAGGGTGGCTCAACACAAAAAGTTCCCTGGGCCACCGACTAGGACTCAAAAGAGACAACTGTTGAGGGAAAGAGCGATTGCAAGAAGAGAGAAGTCCGCTAAGTTGAGAAATGAACCCACAATTGATGTTCCAATCTCCAGGAATCCAGTGGCGAGTAAATCCAAGTTTGGAAGATCGGCGACTGAGGATAAGTTTGTAGAAGATGATGATGATTTGTTAAGTGAAGAGGATGATCAAAAAAGAAAAACAATTAATTTTTGCGTTGGAGAGTTTCACATCACTGTGGATTGTGCCACATGAGTGGTGATACTACCAGAGATGTTTAAAATGATAGAAGAAGAGAATGGAGAGTTGATGCCCAAAGAAACAATGCAAAAGGAAGAACACGCGAATAAACTCCCTGAAGGGAGTTCGAGAGTGATTATCAAGGAGGGCCACCCAAATAAGCCTCAGCAGGTGATACTTGAAAAGCCTACACCGGCCATGACCAAGCACATAAGGCCGTTGTACATCAAAGCCCACGTGAATGGGAAGCCAGTGCCTAGGGTGTTGATTGACAATGGTTCAGCTGTGAATGTTCTTCCAGTAAGAATGTTGAAAAGTCTGGGCAAAACCGAAGAGGACTTGATTCTTTCGGAAGTTTCGGTTGCTGCATTTACCGGATAAACCACCAAGACCATTGGGGTATTCCCCGCTGATGTTACTGTGGGGAGTATGTCATCTTTATGTGCATTTTTCGTGGTAAAATCCTCCGCCAACTTCCAAACGTTGTTGGGCAGAGATTGGATCCATGCAAACCAGTACATCCCATCTTCAATGCACCAACTGTTGTTATTTTGGAAAGGGGACGACGTAGAGGATGTAGAAGCGGATGGACAGCCGTTTCAAACAAGTTCAAGTGCAGTGGAGGCCAGATATTACAACGGGGATTTTGGGCCTATCAAAATTCGTAACAATAGCAAGAAAGAAAGCCCATTGTACATGCAAACACCAACTCCAAGCTCGGTGTTGGAAAGAATCCTCAAGCCTACTGTTATCGTGCCGCCTAGGTCGATGATACAACCGCTAATTGAGGAGGTTGATGATTGAAATGAACTAAAAGGGAAAAGAGGTAGCTGCAACCTCTATATGGAAGGCGCATATGCAGCAAGTACTGGACAAACTAGAAGAAGAGGAAGCATGAGACACCTATGGAACTGAGGTTGTCCAAGAAGAAGAATACGAAGAGAATGAACTCCAAGTTTATGAATTGTTGATGGCACCATCTCAAATGGAAGATGGCCAACACGAAGTACAAGACCCGTTGGAAGAAATTAACTTGGGGGAGCTTGAGAATCCAAAAGTGGTATAGGTGAGTAAGTTACTGGAAGAGCAGTTGAAGCAAGATTTGATCAATGTGCTGAAAGAATACAAAGACCGTTTTGCATGGAGTTATGATGACATGCCAGGGTTGGACAGAAAATTGGTCGAACACCGACTTCCACTCAAAGAAGGTTTCGAACCATTTCAACAGCCATCTCGTCGTATGTCAAAAGAAGTCGAGTCGAAAGTGAAAGAAGAAGTTGAGAAATTGTTAAAGGCCAAGTTTATAAAACTGATCAGATATACCGAATGGCTTTCAAACATTGTTCCAGTCATGAAAAAGAATGGCAAGGTCAGAATATGCATCGACTTCCGAGACTTGAACTGTGCAACTCCCAAAGATGTATATGTGATGCCAATACCTGATATGTTGATTGATTCAGTGGCTAGACATGAGTTGTTATCTTTCATGGATGGATTCTCAGGCTACAATCAGATCAAAATAGCAGAAACAGACACTCACAAAACAGCATTCAGGTGCCCAGGAGCTGTTGGTACGTTTGAGTGGCTTGTCATGCCATTCGGGCTAAAAATCGCAGGAGCCACGTATCAAAGGGCTATGAACTCGATTTTTCACGATATGATAGGGCACCACATTGAAATGTACATAGACGATATTGTTGTGAAATCTAAACAAGCCGCTGATCACATCTTGCATTTGAGGAACAGCTTCCAAAGGACGAGACAACATGAGTTGAAGTTAAACCAATTGAAATGTGCGTTTGGTGTGAAAGCAGGGAATTTTTTAGGATTTTTGGTACATCAGAGGGGAGTCGAGGTGGATAAAAACAAAGCGAAGGCTATCATGGAGGCAAATCCGCCTAGGAACAAGAAAGAGTTACAACGCTTCCTTGGGCAAGTAAATTACTTGAGACGTTTTATTTCTAACCTTGCAGGGAAGACGAAGGAATTTTCACAGTTGTTGAAGCTCAAAGACAACAGGGAGTTCAAATGGGAATATACGCATCAGAAATCTTTTGATGTGATCAAGAGATATTTATCTAACCCACCTGTTCTTATGTCTCCCAGGTATGGAATGCCCCTTAAATTATACATCTCTGTTCCCACGAATCAATTGAATGTTTATTAGTTCAAAATAATCACGAAGGAAATGAGCAAGTCATCTATTATTTGAGTAGATTCCTTACTCTAGTAGAGGTGAAATACTCTATAATTGAGAAGCTATGCTTGACATTGTATTATGCATGTACTAAGTTAAGACACTATTTGATTCAATCAAGAATATTTGTGGTGCTAAAACCGATTTGATTAAGTATATGCTTAATAGACTCATCCTATCTAGGCGGATTGGTAAATGGTCTTTAGCATTGGCCGAATTTACATTGACCTACTACCCCCAAAAATCAGTAAAAGGCCAAGCTATAGCCAATTTTTTAGCTTACCATCCTTCACTTGATGAGCCTATTGGAGAGCAGGTTGGTTTTCCAGTTTGTGGAGTGGAATTTTGACCATGGGAATAGAAGTTCGATGGATCGAGTACAGAAACAGCAGCCGGAGCTGGTATTGTGATCACCTCCCCAAGAGGTGTTAAAACCGCTCTATCCTTTAATTTGGATTTTCCATGCACCAACAATCAGGCGGAATACGAAGCACTGATCATTGGATTGGAAATTCTGAAAGATTTAGGGGCGAGAGAATTGTTAATATCAGGAGATTCTCAGCTAGTACTCAAACAGCTGTCAGGGGAGTTCAAATGCACAAGTTTGTCCTTGGCTCCATACTATACCGCGGCATCCCAACTTCTAGATTATTTTGAGGAAGTGTCATTAGTACACGTCCCAAGACAAGAAAATTGGGAGGCTGACGAGTTGGCACAGGTTGCTTCGGGATTGAAGATCTCTCCAGAACTTACACACAGGCTAGTGTTGATCCAGAAGAGAAACCACCCTTCAATCCAGCAAAGGGGAATTCAGGTAGACACGCTCAACTTGGATGTAAACTTAGCTGGTGACTAGAGGGATGACATAAAACAGGTGTTAGAATCAATCGGGAGAGATATTCCACATGGATTAAAAATGAGAGCTCTGAACTACGTCTTAGTGGAGGGAGATTTGTACAAGAAAGGTTTGGATGGTTTGCTCCTCAGATGCATATGTTTTCCAGAGGCTTTGGAGATCATGAAGCAAGTTCATGAGGGAGTATGTGGAGCGCATCAATCTGGAGTAAAGATGAGATGGTTGATAAGGAGGTATGACTACTATTGGCCATCCATCCTGAAAGATTGCATCAAATACGCTAAGGGATGCCAACCATGTCAGAAACATGGGAACTTCCAAAGAATTCCGGCGGATGAGCTCCACAGCGTTGTCAAACCATGGCTGTTCAGGGGCTGGGCCATGGACTTAATAGGGAAAATCTATCCAGCATCATCTAAAGGCCACTCGTTCATCCTTGTGGACACGGATTTTTTCACCAAATGGGTAGAAACAGTGCCTTTGAAGAAAGCAGAACAAGGGGATGTCATTAACTTTGTGAAAGAAAGTATTATTCATAGGTTTGGAATCCCAGAGTCGCTAACCACGGATCAGGGAATCATGTTCACGGGCTCAGATATGAGGGACTTTGCAGAAGACTATGAAATCAAATTGCTAAACTCGTCCTCTCACTACCCACAGTCCAACGGGCAAGCCGAAGCGTCAAATAAAGTGTTGATAAAGATTCTACAAAATATGATGGAGGAGAATCCCAGGGATTGGCCCAGGCTATTATCAGAAACTTTATGGGCGTACAGGACATCAAAGAGGACAGCCACTGGAGTGAGCCATTTTTCCCTTACCTTTGGCCATGATGCAGTGCTCCCATTGGAGATTATGGTGCCATCAATGCGAGTGACCATGCAAAATGAACTCGCCCTTGAACATTATAATGAAGCAATGATCACGGAGTTAGAAGAACTGGATGAGCTGAGAATCCAAGCGTACAATGCGCTGCTATTACAAAAACAGAAATTCGCAAGGATCTATAACAGAAGAATCAACAAGAAATACTTCCAAAAAGGAGATATTGTGTGGAAAACCATATTGCCCTTGGGGACAAAGGACAGAGACTTAGGCAAATGGTCACCAAATTGGGAAGGACCATTCAAGGTGCACAAAGTCTTAGATGGCAATGCATATTGGCTATCAAGGGTAGATGGCCAACCACACAAATGATGTATAAATGGCAAGTATCTAAAGACATACTTTCCAAGCATGAGGGATGAAATAGGAAACACAAGTGAGTAAAGCAAGCAGGGAGGCTGGTATCCAGCAGGGAGTTGGCCTTTGGGCCACTTTGGCATACCTTTGTTTTTACTACTTGCATATTGTGAAATATGGAGAACAAAGTGGACTCTATAGCCACTTTCAGGGACCAAATTTTGTGTGAACGGTGATAATTCGAGTCCACAGTAGCTTTCGGGCTACTTGAAAGGAAATTAGGTGTGTGGGGAGTCGGCCTTGTGGCCACTTGAACATACATTTGGTTAATTGTCTATTATTCTTATGTTATGGGAAATCATTGACAAAGTAGGATTATTGGCCACTTTTATATATGTGTAGTTACTTCGAAACTTCATGTGATGTAAACCTTAGGGCCATTGATATAAATGTTCAATTGGTCATGATTTGATAATGAGACGGATGAAGTGAAGTCGGACTCATGGCCACTTATATGCGTTCGGTCAATGTCTCTCATGTTTATATGTCAAAGAAATCATGGTGAAATAGATCGTACCGCCATTATATAAATTGGTTGTTTGTGTGTGCAATGACAGGATCATGAAGTAGGCCTTCAGGCCACTTAGAATGGGCAACTTTAGAAACAATCTTAGATTTTGGAGAGTGGGGTCTTGGTGACAAGGTGTCCGAACCTGGTTTGGATTTCAACCCCTCTTGTGTGTTCGCTTTTGTGAGCTTGACAGCAACAGGAACGTCTTCGTCAGGAATTGATCCTCGCTTGCGAGTACCTATAAGAAGGACCAAAACGACACTGGAATAACAAATATTGATAACAAAGGCACTGTGTAAACATAAGTGGAAACATAAAGATACCAGACCATACCAGGGTGTCGAATCACCGATGGAATCAGGTCTAAGTAACTAGACTTCCACCAAACAGTGAATGAATCGGCCATCTTTCGATCAATTTGCACCATCGGGCTGAGAAACCTCTGGGGTAAAGTGGATAGGAGCTGTACGGTTGCCTTAGAGAGCCTCCTAGACGCGATCTCTGAAGCAATATGCGTCAAGTCCATCGGGAAAGATAGCGTGGCGTGAGGGATTGCCGGTGAGAGCCAGAATTGGTATGCATATAAAAAGGATTATAAAATTCGAATGACCAACTTGATTTATCATTATATGGCGGGCGTGTTGAAGAACAATCTACTACCAACAATCTGGGATGGATGTATCGAGTCAGGAGTAGAGAAACAATCTCATCAGGAGAGCGACCATGAAAATCGGGAAAAACACCAACCCAGAAAGGCCGTGTGAGGCAAGAAACGCTAGGTCGCGCAGGTAGGTTGAGTGTTTCAAGTTTCAGCCGCTGCATATAGTCCATCAGATCAGAGGCTGAAAGAATAAGACGACTTCCCATCAGTGAAGTAGTGCGCAACATAGTAGGAGGGCCAGCAAGGAAGTCCATCACGCCAGGGGAGTAAGAGAAGGCCCATATCTGTAAAAACCACAACACTCCCCCTAGCTTGGAAATAGGATCGTGCCGAAAACACTGATTCAAACTGCTATATACGGACCGGTGCTGAGGGAGCATGCCAAGGGCAGGTATTCAGAAGATGGCTTACCGGACGAAGGGCAGAATATATAATGACATATCAACACCCACAGAAACATGATGTGTTCAACAACAGAAGGGATACATGTACGCGAAGACTATTCCTTAACCACTGCCCGATAAGAGGGATTGCAGTAACGAGTATGAGCTAAAGACGGGGCAGCGGGATCATCAATGAAATAGGGAGAGTCAGGCCCAACCACAGGCAACCCCAGGAACAAGGACACGTCATACAGAGTTATGGACAATGGGCCAAATGGGAATATAAAAACATTGCATGAAGGAGACCAAAACCTGAGAAGACAATCGAATAAGACTGACTGCTTGTTTATTTTCATCTTGGAAGTCATGACCAGTGGCCACAAACCCTGCTGGCGCCATTGTCGTCCAAAATGAGGTTCCAGGCGGTCTATCCATTCAACCCAATCTTCAGGAACCCGTGGCCAAGATTTAAATTGAGAAGACTCACTGTGAGACAATAGAGATCTGGAGAGCAACAAATCCCTAGCATGTAGTGAAGGTAAGGGAAAGAACAACCGATGTACTGATGGAGGGAATTGATTCTCAGGATAGGAAGGGTGCCGCACCGGGCCAATAGTAGCAAGGGCCAGAGAAGCAAAGGCTGGGCTCCTACAGTTGAACAACAGATAAGTAAGAAACATTGCAATGCATAAAGAAGACAAATGATAATGGAAGATGAAATTCATACCCAGCTTTAGCATCAGATTTGTGAGAGGCCCCAGATTCGGATGCAAATGGATTAACCGCTGATACACCTTCAAGAAATGAGTTGATATCTCAAAAATCTTTACCAAATAAATGAACCACAAGCCAAGGACATACCAGACGCCATTGAAGAATGAATCAAAGGAGTAGCCATCACCGAAGTGATAATTGAAGCCGAAATAGTAGCAGGAACAGATGGGACAACTTCTACCGAAGATGGGGTCGGCGTATTGAAAGCAATCGGAGGCTGGGATATCACTATAGCCGATAACCTGTAAACCAATAAGACATAAACGAAGCAATTCCCATACTTCCTGAGGACAATTACACCACATACCTATCTTTTTCAGCATCAGTAGGGGTGACCACAGAAACAGAGCCGGGGTCGGTAGATTGATTGGGGTCAAAAACCACTGCATGCACGCAAGCAATATTCAAAAAACCCATGGTTACTGATGTATACTACAGGGCCAAGCAATGGCCAATCTACCGCACCTACAAAGCAAAGGCCAATGTATGGCCAGACAACACCGAAGTTCGTAATTTCCCTTTTAAAAGTAGACAGATCAAACAAATAAGCGTAAATGTTTATTGTACCGCTTCTCAGAAAAGAATCAGACCTAGTGCGGGGAATCACACTCTTTTCTCGAACAATCAAGATTAATCACACAGAGCAGGAAGTAGAATTGCAAGTCAATCAAAAAGACAAACAATATTCAAGGAATCAAGAAATACTAAATGAAATTTGAGAAAGAGGAAAAGGAAGATACCCATGGCCGTGGAGAGTGAAATCGGTCGCCCTGATAAATCCACGAAAGCCGGTGCAGCAACTGGGGAAGTCGGCACGAGCATGAGTGGCGTGGAATGAGCAGAGGCACCTAGAGGAGAGTCTGAAGTTGATATAGCAGCCGCCAAGTGATAACCCGAGCCGAGAGGGGTGCTCGCCTTCGCCGAGGGAAACTAATCGGCGCCTATTTGAGAGCCCATCGATGATTCAGAGATAGCAAGGAACGGATTGGGGCCAGAAGCGGAGCCGGCGAATGCGACGGGCGGCGAAGCGGAGACGGCAGTGGAGACACGCGAAGCGCCTGTGGTGTTCGATTCAGTTTGGCGCGCCGGAGATGGTTCTTGAGCCATCTTGAAACTCTCGGTAACCACGACTTAGGGGAAATGATTGTGAAGGATAGGCGAGCACGCTCCAAGAATTAGCAATCGTCCAAGGGGAGCTGGGGATGGTGTACGAAAGCAGCGAGAGGAAGAAGACGGGGAACAGGCGCGATTCGGATGGTTAAGGAAATTCAAAAGATGATTAGAAAATTCAAAGCCCAGGGAAAATAAGTTTGAGTGCTCGGCCCATTAGTGTAAGCCCAATTCATAAAATGTTTGTGGGATACTACCTCTTGAGGAATTGAAAATTGGGTTACATACAAGCATATTGGCCCAATGGGCCAATGCTTGCGGGGGCAATTGTTTGGGCTAAAAATAATTAATTCTGAAGCCCAATTTAATTACAAGCCCAAGTTAATTCTGAAGCCCAATTAAATGAGCCCATAACTGACTAATTCTTAATCGATTCAACTGATCACTAAGCGCGGAAGAGAAAGAAGAACGTGGGAGGATAGGTAGAAATCGTGGCGTGGCGTGAGTGGGAAAGATCATGGGCTCATGGGGAGTGGAGAAGAACCACACTTCACAGTACAGAAATAGAAGAGATCGGCAAACAACTGAAGGCTCTACACACACAACTCAACTCTACATACAAATCCGCAAAATACTCTCTGCAAAAATTCAATCTTCAAGCATTAGTTTTTCAAGCTTTCCAGCATATTTCTAGCATTCCAGGACTTGTCATTTTAGATTTCAGCAACAAGTTATTATATTTTTCAAGTTTTGATGAATTCCTACAGTTTTGTAAATTCAAAATCATGTCAGGGGTTTATTTGCATCAATTTCCAATAGTTTTCTTTATTTTGGCATTGCATTTGTTTTAGGAGACTAGAACTGACGGTCGAATTTAGAATTCACGTTGCTTGAATATTTAGAAGTTAGATTTTATCATTTTCACACAAATCGATGCAGCTTCGCACCTGACACGCCGGCAAATTTCAATATTGTGCAAACACCAGTCATTAGGATCGATTCTATGGAGGAAGGTATTCATCATTGCAATGCAAGAAACTTTGGTATCCAGATTACATTTTTTTTTCGGGAGTTTGGCTCTGTATTCTATTGTATGGGTGGAATCTCAAAATAACGATAAGCTGCGAAACTCATAGTGTAAAACTTGGTCCATGTCAAAGAGGAATGAAAATTGGGACACCGAACCTTATAAGCAGCTTGGTCAAAGTACAACTCAAACTCATGTTTCGATTAAGCTCTTTTTAAGTTTAAGTTGCTTTGAATAGTTACTGGAATCAAGTTTGAGCATATATTTCAAACATTGTGTTGGTCCCACTTGCGATAATTCGAGATAATAAAACCCGAAAATAAAGAATAAACTGGACACCGAGATTAACGTGGAAAACCCCTAAAAATTATTAGGGTAAAAACCACGGGCAAGATGAAAAGAATCACACTATAATATTTTGTGGTGTACAACTCACTCACTGTGTTTCCAAAGAGAACACACACTCTCTTAATACAGGAGAACAAACACCTCACAAATATTATAGAATGTTATAAGATGAGAGAAAACTCGAAGAAGGGATTATTTCAGAATGAAAGGGGGGAGCTCTATTTATAGAGCCCCTTGACCGTGTGAATACGCGTTAAAAACGCGTATTCATATTTCCACGAAATTTCTGCGCATCCCACGTTTTTTTATTTCTTTCTTTGATTGGCCTCATTTCTTTGCCAACCTTGAAAAGTCTTTGTCGACATTTCTCCCACTTGGAGATTTGATTGAGAATCAAACACATCTCCACACATCCTTTAGATCTTGCCATTCCCTGCTGCTTACGTTTCCACTAGACCACTTGAGGATCTACACCACTCAAACTTATCAGTGTTCACTGGCTTGGTCAGAAAATCAGCTATGTTTTCTTTCGTATGGATCTTCTGCATATCCACGCTTCCTTCCTCTACTACTTCCCACACAAAGTGAAATTGGACTCCAATGTGTTTAGTCCTGAAATGAAAATCTGGATTCCTTGCAATGTGCAAGGCAGTCTGACTGTCACAAAACAAAGAAACATTCTTTTGTTTGTGCCTGATCTCCTCTAATAACCTTTTTAATCCATATTGCCTCCTTGCAACCTTGAGTAGCTGCCATGTATTCTGCCTCTGTTGTAGATAACGCCACAACTGTTTGCAGTTTTGAAACCCAGCTTACAGCTCCCCCAGCAAGTGTAAACACATAACCAGTAGTAGATTTCCTCTTATAAAGATCACCTGCATAATCTGAATCGACATAGTCCCTGAGTGTAAAATCCGATCCTCCATAACATAATGCAGCATTCGAGGTACCCTTAATGTATCTAAGGATTCTCTTAACAGTGCTCCAATGCTCTCTTCCAGAATTCGTCATATACCGACTAACCGCTCCCACTGCTTGAGCAATGTCCTATCTTGTACAGATCATAGCGAACATCAAACTTCCCACTGCTGATGCATATGGTACCGAGACATCTCCATCCTCTCTGCTTCACTGCTAGGACACATCTCGGAGGATAACTTGAATTTAACAGGAAGAGGGGTCGAAATTGGCTTACTATCTTGCATGTTGAAGCATTGCAAGACTTTCTTCAAATAATTTTTCTGGGAAAGCCAAATCTTTCTGTTACTTCTGTCTCGGTGAACCTGCATCCCTAGAATCTTGTTTGCTGGTCCCAAATCCTTCAAATCAAATTCTCTAGCCAACTGTACCTTCAATCCTTGCACCTGATCTTTGTTTGGTCCTGCTACCAACATGTCGTCCACATACAACAGCAAAATAATATAATTATCACAAGACCTCTTGAAATACGTACAAGGGTCTGCACTCAATCTGTTGTATCCAAGGCTCATGATATAGGAATCAAATCTCTTGTACCAACACCTCTTTGAAATCGTACAGAGATTTGTTCAACCCGCAAACCAAGTTCTCTTTGCCTTTTTCCTCAAAACCTTCTGGCTGTAGCATATAGATTTCTTCTTCAAGATCTCCATGAAGAAACGCCGTTTTCACATCTAGCTGTTCTAGATGTAGGTCAAACACCGCACACAATGCCAACACTACTCAGACTGTTGTAAGCCAAACCACAGGAGAAAATATCTCATTGAAGTCAATGCCTTCTTTCTGAGCATACCCTTTTACCACCAATCTAGCACGATACCGCTTCACTTGGTTATTGTCATCACGCTTGATCTTATAGACCCATCTGTTTCCAATGACTTTCCTTCCTCGTGGGAGTGTAACAAGATCCCAAGTTTTATTCTTGTCTAATGCCTCCAACTCTTCTTGCATTGCTATCATCCACAAAGATACATCCGAGCTTTGAGTAGCCTCGTGGAAACTCGATGGCTCACCATCCTCTGATAGTAGACAATATGCAATATTGCTTTCAGTGACATAATCTGAAAGCCAACCTGGTGGTCTACTGTCTCGAGTTGACTGCCTCACATTGGAAACTTCAGACTCAACATGTTCTTGTTCTTCGTTCTCTGGCACTGCTTCACAAGAAACTTGACCTTTGTCCGTCTTTTTTTCCACCTAAAAAATAGTAGTTTCTGAATTCTGTGTACCTTTGTCTCCCTTTATTTTATCTTCCTCAAAGATAACATCCCTACTGATGACAAGATTGTGAACAGTAGGATCCCTTAAGCGAAACCCCTTTACTCCATCAGCATAACCCAAGAAGATACATTTTCTGGATTTCGAATCCAACTTCGATCTTTCTTGCTCATTGTACAGAACGTACACAGGACTTCCAAATGTATGCAAATGAGATTAATCTGTCGGCTCCCCAGTCCACATCTCCATCAGAGTCTTCAGATCAATCGTCACTGATGGAGAACGATTTATAGTATAACAAGCGGTTTTGACTGCTTCTGCCCAAAATGACTTGGCTAGACCCGCAGTCCTCAATATAGCTCTTGTTCTGTCCAACAAGGTCCTGTTCATCCGCTCCGCCACTCCATTCTGTTGAGGTGTGTAAGCCGTTGTGAACTGTCTTTTGATGCCTTCATGTTGACAATATGCATCAAACTCGTCACTGGTATATTCTCCTCCATTGTCAGTCCTTAGACACTTGATTTTCTTTTTCTGAATCAAGTTCAACCCGCGCTCTGAAACCTTTGAAGATCTGGAAAACATCTGATTTCTTCTTGATTGGATACACCCAACATCTCCTAGAGAAATCGTCAATAAACGAGACAAAGTATCTCGTTCCTCCTAGGGATACAACTGGTGCTTGCCAAACATCCGAATGAATCAGTTCCAATATGCTTTTGCTCCTGGCAGTAGAAGTGCCAAACTTTAATCTGTGTTGTTTATTGGTAACACAATGCTCACAAAAGGGTAGTGAAACTTTTGTAAGTCCCGGCAACAGCTTCCGTTCCGAGAGAATTTTCAACCCCCGTTCTGACATATGCCCGAGCTTTCTATGCCATAACACTGTTAATTATTCTCCTGAACCATTTGATGCAACAGCTAGTTCTGCCTCTTTGTGTGTTTTTCCCAAAAGTACATACAGATTTGCAGCAACTTTTTCCGCCTTCATAGCCACAAGCGCACCCTTCACAATTTTCATGATCCCGTTCTCGATACGAGTTTTGCACCCGATGTCATCTAATTGCCCCAAGGACAAAAGATTTTTCGTCAGTCCCTTCACATGTTGTACCTCTTGTATGGTGCGAATGATGCCATCAAACATTTTAATTTTTATAGTACCGACCCCAGCGATTTCCAAGGCATGATCATTTTCCATGAATACAGATCCTCTTGAGACTGGTTCATAATGATCAAACCATTCTCTCCGAGACGTCATGTGCCACGTCGATCCTGAATCCATAATCCATGTGTCACAAAATTTGTGTCTGCCTTCTACAACTGTTGCTGCTTAGCTGAATAATATTTCACCACTGCCTGAAGTAGTGGCCACATTTCCTTGAAAACTTTTATCGATACTCGTACACTCTTTCTTGAAGTGCCTTTTACCGCCACATTTAAAGCAGTAAATATTTTTCTTCTTACTTCTCGACTTTGATCTACCTTGTCTTTGGCTCCCACTTGAGTCACGGTCCATAAATCTTCCTCTTATCATCGGTAAAGCCTCTGTATGCTTCGAGATTATCAACCTATCTTCCTTATTCTTGCGCTGACATTCTTCTCCGAGAACCGCAGTTAAGACATCATCAAATCTTAGAAAGCCCATAAGAATATTGTTGGTAATGTTGATGATAAGTTGATCATATGAATCTGGTAGACTTTGAAGTAGAAGCTCCGCACGTTCATTTTCCCCTATTTTATGCCCCATGGAAGTGAGTTGGGCAAATAGAGGATTTAGTGTGTTGATATGGTCTGTCATCGATGAGGATTCCGCCATCCGAAGAGTATAAAGCCTTCTCTTTAGGAAATTCATGTTGTGTAGGGACTTGACCTCGTACATCTTTGTCAGAGTATCCCAGATAACCTTTGCTGTTTTTATCTCGGAGATACTTGACAATACTTCGTCTGCTATATCCAAGTGTAAATTGGCAGCAGCGTTGTCATTCATCTCATTCCACTTTCCATCATCCGTAATCTCCACCGGTATATCTCCAATAGCCGCCAAGCAATTCTCCTTTCTTAAAACTGCTTGTATCTTTATTTTCCACAGCATAAAAGTGCTTCTGTTGAACTTTGCTATCTCGTACCTTCCCTCCATTATGTCTACAACAATTTTAGTAGACTGGATAAAATAATCCCGCCTTAAATATAAATCTCAAAAAATCTTTTCTGGTGTGGAAGATCAGTCTAGGCTGCAACTACAGAGCATGCTCAGAATTTTAAGAAATTTTAAACCAAAGCTCTGATACCACTTGTTGATCCCACTTGCGGTAATTCGAGATAATAAAACCCGAAAATAAAGAATAAACTGGACACCGAGATTTACGTGGAAAACCCCTAAAAATTATTAGGAAAAAAACCACGGGCAAGATGAAAAGAATCACATTAAATATTTTGTGGTGTACAACTCACTCACTGTGTTTCCAAAGAGAACACACACTCTCTTAATACAGGAGAACAAACACCTCACAAATATTATAGAATGTTATAAGATGAGAGAAAACTCGAAAAAGGGATGATTTCAGAATGAAAGGAGGGAGCTCTATTTATAGAGCTCCTTGACCGTGTGAATACGCGTTAAAAACGCGTATTCATATTTCCACGAAATTTCTGCGCATCCCACGTTTTTTTTATTTCTTTCTTTGATTGGCCCCATTTCTTTGCCAACCTTGAAAAGTCTTTGCCGACACATTGTTGACTATTGAATTTGAGCATGGGTATTTCGTCAGGTCAACCTCCAACATGAATAATTTTAAACCAATCACTTGATCATATAAGTTGGTTCTCATATAACAATGGACGACTCAGTAGAACTCTGACTTGAACTCAGGTAAGAAGGTGTTAGCCAAGATGAACTCGAATTCAAGACTGGCTCGGATGACTAAACTCATACATACTTTTGAAAAACTTACAGTTCTATACTTGCTCTAATCATGAATTTGGACTTTGATACTTCCCATGAACTTAAATATATAGCTCAAGAAAATGAGATTACTTCTAATCTTCTGTTACAGATCTGAAAATTTAGAAAGTGAAATTGATTCACATATCTGTCCAGCCCGCAGTTTATACACTTGTTGGTAGTTCGAGAATTTTTGCTTCTTGTTTGTGGGAGAATTTAACTATGAATTAGCTCATAAAGTTGTTTTTTTAGCATTTGGTATAAAAATATATGATACAAGGGAATCCAAAAAAATCATGTGCATTTTGATAAAAGTTTATTCTTTCTTTGAAAAACTTACTCTTATCTTGATTTGTTTTTATTCATAGACGTGTTATTTTTATGTGTATTTCATAAAAATATTGCCGAGATGTTTCTTACTTTCCTAATAATCTTTCCCTTTTTGTGATGAGCTTTATCTTTGCACTTTTTATATTTCAGTTAGCGGTATCAATCAAGTACGGGTATTACAACCAATCTCAATATGATGAAATAAGAAGTGTAAGTTGTGATAATTTTTTAGTCTGTACTTGTGGATACTTTATACATTTTTCAGTTATCGTTTGAATTTTTAATTTACAAATATTTATGAATAATTTTGGATGAATGATTTTATGACTTGTAAACCATATTTTGGGTCAAAATTTTGAATTGTAGATGATATTTTTGATGAATTATTTTATGAATTTAATGCATTTTCAATCGTAGATATTGTGGCATCGTTTTACATTTTGTTCTATTTTGGTGAAGTGAAAAATATTTTTTACTTCACTAATTTATGAAAAAATATGAAGTTAAAGGTAATTCAACTATTTCACAAATTAATTAAATTAGTACAGTTGTAATCAACAATTACTTTGTTAAATTAAAATTATGTTGCATAAAAGACGTGGATTACTTCAACAAATTATGTAACTTATGAAGACATATATTATTATTTACTTCGTCATTTGACGACATAGTTGCAGTAAAATATGTTTTTGACTTCGAAAATTATTTGAACTCCTGAAGTCATATATGATCATATACTTTGTTAATTGATGAAATCGATGAAATAAAAATGTTATTACTTCAAAATCGGTCAAATTGACTCGTTGGATCAGTCAAAGACTTCGTTTTTTTTGTTTGCGACTTCGGTTTTTAGGCGAAACAAAAACATACATTTTTATTTCACGTGCTTCTAATTCAATAATTACATGTCTACTACTCATTTTAATGTCTGAAGTATAAATCCGAATTTATACTAGTGTATTTGCAGTTTAATAAATATGTATGGTGCAATATTAATATGCCTGAAAGCATTATTGATGGTTAATTTACTTCGATGTGTGGGAAAGCCGGTGGTTCCTTAATATTGATGAAGTTTTTTTATTTCATTTTTATTTTGTATTTGATGCATAAAATTATGAGGATTCCAATTTCACTTCGTCGTGCCTTGCAACAAAAATCTCTTGACATCATAAGTGCAATGGATTTGGTCTTTAAAACTAAAAAAATTCTCCTAACATTGATAAATGGTGGTTTCGATATTCTTCTTTCGTATGTCAAATCATTTTTCATAAGATTGGATGTTGATGTACTGAAGATGAGTGCTCATTATGTGCATTCTAGTTATTCTTTCCGGAAAAAGAATACCATCGCATTTGAACACCACTTTCATTATGATATATTTAATGTTGCAGTAAATTTTCATTTGGAAGAGTTGAACTCTAGATTGAATGATGAAACAGTATAACTTCTTATGCTTAGGCTTGTTTTGGACCCAAAAGATAATTTTAGATGGTTCAACATTGACATGATTTTTACTCTCGTCAAGAAGTATTATACTGAGAACTTCACTAAACATAAAATGCATCATTTGAGGTGT
Organism: Primulina huaijiensis; assembly: GCF_012295235.1. Taxonomy (NCBI): domain Eukaryota; kingdom Viridiplantae; phylum Streptophyta; class Magnoliopsida; order Lamiales; family Gesneriaceae; genus Primulina; species Primulina huaijiensis. Next base: position 10,418,210 of record NC_133317.1, on the reverse strand, counting down.
CAACTACAATATTATGAGCTCGACGTTGTCATGAAATGTTTTAGTAAATGTCCACTATCTAGAATTGTGTGGAGGATTATTGAAACAAAAAAGTTTCAACACTATAACTTTATTTAGAAGTTGATCCGTCTAGTTTTAATTTTTCATGTTTCCACGGTAACTACAGAACCTATATTTTCTTCTATGAAACATGATAAAAAAAAAAATTCTTAATATAATAGGAGATGACTTTCTGACTGATTTTATGATCATCTATATTGAAAGAGAGTTTGATTCAAGTATAGACTCGAATTCTATAACTGATGAATATTATACTTCGAAAAAACTTAGATGACAGCTTCGATAGTATGGGTATGTTTATAAGAATCATCTTTTTATCTTTTATTTAAGAAATATTTAATTTAATCATCTACATTGAATGATTGGCTTTAGATATATTCATTTTGTTTAAACTTCATTCGTTCTTTCAGGATGATGGAGATACAAAAGATTATATTGTCAAAATTTTTGTCAAATGTTTTCAAATCTTACAAGTCTCATAGCAAAAATATTGCAAATCTTGTTAATGAGAAGTTTTTTGAGAATACGATCAACATGTATCTTACTCTTGATTTTAATTGCTATGTATTATTTTATTTTTTGTTAAAATATTCTAGCTGGGTAGATTTAAAATCATGGTTCTACTATTGCTTCCGAGTATCTAATAAGGTAGAGTCTAAGGTTGTCTTAGCCGGATTTCAAGTAGAAAAAAATGTTTAGTGCATTTGAAATCTGTAACAATAAAAAATGCTTTAAGTTGATAAGTAGAAAATATGATATTTGTCTAAATCTATAAATTCATCTAACTCTTGAAAATAAGAGTTGGAAATATTGAAAAATAGTGTGTGATGATGTATGTAATGATGTAATTATTTTTGAATTATTTTCAAAGATATTCTATAAATAGGTATCTCAATTTGATAAGAAGATGCAAAATTGAATGAAGAAAATTTTATAAAATGTGTAGTTTAATATATTTGTGAGTTTGAGATTTTATTTTTTACGGTAAATTTTTATTTTTAACACGTTATCAGCACGAAACTATAAGGTTCTCCATATTTTTCCAAGCTTCAAACACAAGAAAAAGATAACAATATTCAAAAGCAAGAATATTTATTTTAATGTTTATTTATTTTTATTGTATATATATTTAATATATAATATCATGTTATTATATAAAAGGAGTCTATGACACTTCATTATAATAACGTGATGTGACTATATTATTACATTGTTTATATATTTTTATTGTGTTACTGTTTATATATTTTTATTGTGTTACTGTGTATTTATTATGTATATATTTAATATATAATATCATGTTATTATATAAAAGGAGTATATGACACTTCATTATAATAACGTGATGTGGTTATATTATTACATTGTTTATATATTTTTAATGTGTTACTATTTATTTATTGTGTATATATTTAATATATAATAATGTGATGTGATATACATAATTATTTAAACATGATTAACATTATGTACATCATATTATTACCATAAAATTATGCATATACATACATTTATTTTTTAAGATTTTGTATTTGTATAAACGGTCATAAACGACTAGTTTTTGCCTTATATATATGATTTCACAAACACATTCAATCACTACAAACTTACTTTTCCTCCCTAAAAAAAATTTCATCAAATTTTCGAAGAAAAAGAAGATAGTTCTTTCAAGATTATTTGTATAATTATTTTGGTTATTATACTCACTAGTCTTGTATTTATCGGAGGATATCCGCCTCACTTTTTCTCTATTTTTAAGTATGCTTATGCTTATAATTTATCTGTTACTTTGTATTGTCATATTAATAGATTTAGAACTTAACTAATAAAATGCATTTTTTTTTCTAGTACCACCATGTCAAATTTGGCAAATCTCGAATTCATTGGGCTTGACATTACGGGAAAAAATTATATGACATGGACTCTCGATGTAGAAATGTATTTTGAGTCATTAGGTCTAAATGAGACCATTAACGAAAATGGTATCTCATCATCACAAGAAAAAGCAAAAGCTATGATATTTTTGCGTCGACATCTTGATGAAAGATTAAAATGTGAATATCTCATTGAAAAAGATCTCATAGCTTTATGGAAATTATTAAAAAAAGATTTGAACATATAAGAGAAGTTATACTTCCGACAGCCCGTGATGAATGGAATAAGTTAAGATTCCAATATTTTAAGAAAGTCAATTATTACAACTCGACAATGTATCAAATATTCTAGTAATTAAAATTTTGTGGACATGAGGTTACGGAATCAAAAATGCTTGAAAAAACATTTTGCATTTTTCGCGCATAAAATATAACTAGTCTACAAAAACAATATAGAGTGCGTGGATTTGCTAGATATTCTGAACTTATCGCATGTCTTCTTGTGGCAGAAAAGAACAACGAGCTGCTAATGAGAAATCATCAGTCCCGACCCACTGGATGAACATCATTTCCAGAAGTAAATGTTGTAAGTAAAAATGAATTTAAACCTGGAAACCAAAATCAAAGTCGTAGACAAGGTTTTGGTCGAGGTCGTGGTCGTGGACGTGGAAGTGGTCATGGTCATGGTCTTGGTCGCAGCCGTGGTTTTGAAAACAATCGAGATAGTTACTTCTATAACTCATCTCAAAAGGGCGTCACGAACCACCCACTAAAAACTAAAAAGACATCATGAGAACATGAGTGTTAATGAAAAACACTCAAAACGATTTGAAAGTTCTTATTTTAGATGCAGTACTCTAGGACATTGGTCTCATATTTGTCGAGCCCCCGAGAACTTTTGTAAGCTCTATAAAGAATCAATAAAGGGAAAAGAAAAAGAGATCAACTTCACTGAATACAGATTTTCTGAATGATTTCTCTGAAAATGATCAATATACTAGTGGAATAGAAATGTAAAATATTTTATTTTTGATGTACTCATATGATCATGTTTTATTGTATAATTATGATATGTGTTATATTTTTCAATAAATTACAAATGTATTGTTAGTAATTTTTTTTCATTGCATATTTGTTTTGAAGTTCAAATATGAAAATGCTATGAACAAAGCTAAACAAAAAACTAATCTCATGGAAGTTTGCATACCTGATAGTCGTACAACGCACACTATTCTCCGAGATAAAAGATATTTCTTGGAACTAAAACCAACAAAAACAATGGTGAATACAATATCAGGTCCTGTAGACTTGATTAAAGGTTGTGGTAAAACACATTTTTTGTTACCTAATAGTACAAAATTTCTGATAAATGATTATTTATATTCACTACAATCGAAAAAAAATTTGTTGAGTTTTAACAACATATATTCTCATGGGTTTGATACTCAAACAATAAATGAAGGAAATGAGAAATATATGTGTCTTACCACATATAAATCAGGAAAGAAATATGTAGTTGAAAAACTATCAATGCTCCCTATTAGATTGCATTATATACATATAAGTCCAATCGAATCAAAGATGATAGTTGATAATTTTTCAATATTAATTAATTGGCATGATCGATTAGGACATTCTTTTTCAATAATGATACGAAAATTATAGAAAAAACACATGGTCATCCGCTGAAAGACCAGAAGATCTTTCAAAATAATAAGTTTCAATGTAAAGCATGTTCTCTTGAAAAAATTATTATAAGACAATCACCAGCTAAAATCTAAACTGAATTACCCATGTTTCTTGAACATATTCAGGGTGATATTTGTTGTTCAATTCATCCACCATGCGGACCATTTAGATATTTTATGGTATTGATATATGCTTTCAGCAGATGATCACATGTATGTTTATTATCAACTCGTAATGTGGCATTTGCAAGATTACTTGCTCAAATAATAAAATTGCGGAATCAATTTCTCGATTATACAATCAAGAAAATTAGACTTTATAATGCTTGTGAATATACTTCCCAGACTTTCAATGATTATTATATGTCAATGAGAATCATTGGTGAGCATCATGTTGCTCATGTACATACACAAAATCGATTAGCTGAATCATTGATTAAATGTCTACAAGTGATTGCTAGACCAATTATTATGAAAACAAAACTCTCTATTTCTATATGGAGACATGCAATTTTACATGTTGCTGCATTAATTCGCATTAGACCAAGCGCATATCATAAACTCCCCATTGCATGTTGAATTTGGTAAAGAATCAGACATTTTTCATCTGAGAATTTTTGGATGTATGGTATATGTGCCTATTACACCGCCTCAACGAACAAAAATAAGACATCAAAGAAAGATCAGAATTTATATCAGTTATGTTAGCCCATCAATTATTCGATATCTTGAATCTCAGATATGCGACGTGTTTACATCACGTTTTGTTGATTGTCATTTTAATGAGGAAATCTTCTCAATGTCAGTGGGAGAAAATAAACATATCGAAAAAGAAATTATATGGTATGTATTATCATTGTTACATCTGGATCCAAGAACTAAACAATGTGAAAAAGATGTACAACAAATTGTGCAGTTGTAAAGAATAGCAAATCAAATATCAGATGCATTTGTGGACACAAAAAGGATAACTAAATCATATATACATGTCGTAAATGCTCCCGTTCGAATTGAAATTCTGAAGAAACAAATTGAAAACACTCATGATGTAATAAAACGATTGAAGCGTGGAATGCCAATCAGTTCCAAGAATAAGAATCCTCGAAAAAGAAAATGCATAGAGAAACACGATGATCACAAAATAGAGAATGATATTTCGGCAGAAACACATGATGATGAAAATGTTCTGTTAGAACCACAAACTGACGAGAATCGTGAAATATTTATCAATTATATTAATACTGAAAAAATATGGAATCGAAAAAATATAAAAGAAATTGATGAGATAATTTCTTACAATGTGGCATTTGATATCATAAATGACAATGAAGATCATGAACCAAAATGTTTTGGTGAATGTAAAAATTGACAGGACTGGATAAAATGGAAAGATCATTATATGGGTTAAAGTAATCTGGTTAAATGTGAAATCAGCTAAGTAAACACTTAATGAAAAAGGGATATGTAAACAGTTCAATATATCCTTGCGTTTTCGTTAAGAAAACAACATCCGGATGCGTAATTATTGCTGTATATGCTGATGATTTAAACATCATTAGAACAAATAAGCAAATTCAAGAAGTTGTGTTGTACTTAAAGGAAGAATTTGAAATGAAGGACCTTGGAAAAGCAAAGTATTTTATTGTTGTGCAAGTTGAACAAAAAGAATTTGGAATAATTGTTCACAAGTCAAATTATACAGAAAATGTCCTTAAACGTTTTAATATGGATAAATCAAATCATTTAAGTACTCCAATTGTTGTTATATCATTAAACATAGAAAAAAGATAAAATTCCGTCCGTGTGAAGATGATAGAGTAATTTTTGGTCTAGAAGTATCATATCTAAGTGTTATTGGTGTCCTTATGTATCTTGCAAATTGTACAAGACCCGATATATCTTTTGCTGTAAATTTATTGGCAAGATTTAACTCATATCCAACAAAGAGACACTGGAATGTGATTAAATATATATTCCGTTATCTACGAGAAACGACAGACTTGGGATTTTTGTATTCAAAAGATATCAATCAAAGTATAATTGGTTATGATGATGTTGGGTACTTATCTGATCCACACAATGTACTTTCCCAAACCGGATTTGTATTTACTCGTGAAGACACTGCAATTTCTTGGCGTTCACAGAAACAAACACTCGTAACAATTTCATCAAATCACGCCAAGATTATTGCACTACATGAAGCAAGCCGTGAATGTGTGTGGCTAAAATCAATGACTCAACATATCCAAATCTCATGAGGATTATCATATGACAAGAAGCCTGTGACACTATATGAAGTTAACGTTGTATGTGTTACTAAAATGAAAAAAAGATACATAAAAAGTGACAGAACTAAACATATTCCCCCTAAGTTCTTCGCATTTACCCAAGTGCTTGAGAAGAATAAAGATATTAATATTCGTTACATTCAATCAAGTGAAAACTCATCAGATATCTCACAAAGGCACTTCCTATGGCAATATTCTAAAAGCATATGTATAATCTTGAGATGCGCAATCTACGAAATTTGTGAAGAATCGTTCGTGTTAATATGAAGGAGAGTTTAAGTGATTGTACTATTTTTTTCTTTACTATGGTTTTTATCTCAATGAGTTTTTTCTTGTAAGATTTTTAACGAGACAATATAAAAACACGTAATGAAAATAATCATAGTATCATGATCATCATCACAAGGGGGATTGTCGAAAATAAGAGTTGGAAATATTGAAAATTAGTGTGTGATGATGTATGTAATTATGTAATTATTTTTGGATTACTTTCAAAGAGATTCTATAAATAGATCTCTCTCAATTTGTGAATAAGATACACAATTGAGAGGAGAAAATTTTATAAAATGTGTAGTTTAATAGATTTTGTGAGTTTGAGATTTTATTTTTTTCCGTAAATTTTTATTTTTAACATTAACCAAATTAAAAATATTTCGGATTATAATTATAAAAACGTGGCTTTGAAAATAATAACACAAACATACCCTTGGTGTATTTATTACAAAATATTCTTCGGCAAGAACCTGAATTTAGTACTCCACAATTTATCTCGAAATTAATTGGAGAAAAACAAAAAGACAAAAATAGTTCAACTTTAAAGATTCTTTCCGAGTTCAAGTCCATTTGCTTCTTTTCAGCTGTTGATCACCCTACAGTCTACACGAATCTCACCCGTGTTATTACCGGTCAACACACCAATCTTCCCCATCTTCACCATTGCATTGGCAAATTTTATTTGCCAACCGAACAAATTTTGAGAATTCTGGATCACTTGGGATAATGTTTGTTGGTTCGTCAACAAGGTTTGATCCGAGGTGAACAGGCCTCGATTACTCAGAACTCCTCTATAGTAGCTCACGTCACTCGTAGCCGGGCTGGGCGGGTCCATAGGCACCACCAGATTCGGATTTGTGCTGCCTTGTGGGCATGCTGCCTTCAACTGGTTTGCATAATTGGGATCCAAGGTCGGATCTTGGCTAGTAGTCGTGTTGAAGTTGTAGAGCCTGTTGCTAAACGACGCGCAATGAGACCTGCCTATCGTATGTGAACCTATATATATACACACTATGAGTTAATTACTGGTACCTACAGACAAAAAGAGTAGAGGAGTAGTTAAAAAAATTTACCAGAAAGGGTGACCATTTCTTCTTGAGTTAAACCCTTGTTTGCAAATGCTTGTGTGAGTTGATTCACATTGGATGTAGGAGGTGGCAAGTTTGCCAATGCCTCAGAAGATGAAGACACTCTACCATCCTTTCTACCTGCAGGGACCTCGTATCCGAGTCCTCTGGTCTGCAGCGAAAACGAGAAAATAGCATGCAGTTTTTAGAAGAAATCATGGATTTTATTGATTCAAATAATAATACTAATTAAAAACTAAATTCGGAAGAAATTAACTGGAGAAATGGTGTCCATTTCTTACTATCTCTACACTGTCTCTAGCTGCAAAAGCGAGTATATCTGCACATGAGACTTTGCGTGCACAAACGGCTTCTAGTCTGGCCTTCGCACTGTCGATCACTTCAAAACCTCGAAGGCTCGGATTATTCGGTGGTGAGTCCTTCTCTGCAGGGCTGGATGGGTTGACGGTGTCTATCAGAACTGATCCATCACATCCCTACACAAAGTATAAACCAAACATGCATGAATACTTGACTTCCATTAGTAACTTCTTGAAGGGTTTTCGATATTCGACTCGAAGTTAATGAAAATATATATAAAGCAAACTGCATTGCAAGGCTATGATAAAAAAAAAAAAAAAAAAACATGATTCTCTTTCAATAATGTCACGTTACGCAGCATTTGGAATAAGTACTAATAAAAATTTACCCTCACGAAACAATCATGGAAATGCATTCTAACAAGGCCAGCAGCCACTCCATTATTCTGAATGAAAGCCTTCAGAACTTCATCCTTTACAATGCCCTCAGCCGAGGGACACGAAAACCGATAAAACCCCACTTGAAGCTGAGCTTCTGTTCGGACATTGTAAAGACAAAATACAACTAAAAACCCAGAAAATATTACTTGTTTTGTATCAATCATTTTGCTTAAAATCAGTTTCTTTTTCTTTTGATTGTCTATAGCTTTATACAAGGAAGCTGTTTATAGGCAGCATTATGGACAACTATTCATTCATCCAGTAGCATATTTGGTGCAGAATGACACGGAAATATACTGTAAATGTCGTTTTAACTTGTTAGGATGTAAGAAAAGACGGAATATGTCAACTGGATTAAGTTTGAACGTGCATTGTTACGCGTTAATCATGGCTATTAAATAATTATATACATGTATATTAGTCCTAAAACGTAGTTTTCATTCAAGAACAGGACAAAGTAAATCCATTTCTATTGACTTGGGTGCATTATAATACAAAATTAGTTGGAGTAGATAATATATGTGCTTAGTTATAATGAGTCAAGTGGGCCTGACGTTGCCATTTTTTCCCAGGGTCGGTAGCAAAGCGGATTCTGTGAGCATGCAGATACAGTAGGATCGGAGGTGATGTAAATGCCGAATTTTTTAAAAACAAATGGTTCTGGAAATTGGCCAAATCCGATTTTCCAAGGAGTGATGACTTTTGACATATTCAATGTGATTTCAACGCTCTCGATCAAAAGTTTATATAGTATAAATCGATTTTAGAACTTAGCTTTTCCGTCATAAGAAAGTAAACGTTCAAAATTTTTGTATCATGAGATTATACAAAATATAAAATTGCTCCCCTCCCTAAGTTGCTATCAGTGAGGTTATAACGATTAGACATATTCAAGTTTGCTCCTTAATTATATTCTATTAGCTAAATTAGTCTAAGACTTGACATGCATTGTCGACCAAATGTAGACTGATTTGTGGAAAATATTTCTATAAGGTTATATAAATTATATATGTTTCTTGTTTAATATCGAATTGAGATTATATTTTTGTCCAATGTGTGGGCATGGATTTTTTTTTAGAACACCTTTGTTAGATCTGCAACCTGAAGATAAAAAGACTCATAAAATTATGTTAACAAATTAAATTTGAAGTAGATGCAAGAGAGAACTTTTTGTCCTTTAGGAGAATTTACCTCGTACAAGATGCTCACGAGATATGATAATCATCTCTCAAAATACAATGAATTTCAACTTGTGATAGCAACACTACAAATCACAAATTTAATAACCACACAAATGTATAACAGTCTCCTTTAAAAGAAATAAGAAATGCAAACATAAGATGAATGCAAATATCTTCATAAATGTGACGTGAAAAAGGACATTTCATCTTCTTTATTAAAACGACTTGATGTTTCAATCATGTGGGTGTCTCTTGATCCATTAAACTGATGAGAACCATAAAAAGACATCATTTGGATGAAATGGTATCAGAAAAAATCGAAAAATCATACACATGTTCATGAAAAAAGAAACTTGGGTGCTCTAGCGCGTCCCCTGGTGTCTGGGCACTTCCCAAACAGCTTTTGGAAGGCCGGTTTTTTCCTCCAATTTTTTTCGAGTTTTCTATTCTACTCTCTTAATTTACATTCATGAAACTCAAAATTTCCAACAAAATGGAGGGAGCCAAATTGAGGAGACCAAAGTAGGGAAATGACATCACAACTAAATAAGAAGAATAATTATATGATTCGAGTACAATAATAGAAGAGAATGAGAGAGAAAAATTAGAGAATAAAATAATTCGTTGATTCGGTAAAGGTTTAGAAAAATATCCGACGGCTAACTGCCATAATATCATTCATATCAAATATGATTTCATTCAAATCAACTTTCAAAATTGATAACCGAAAATAGATTCAAATTACATTAAAATGTCAAAGATTTTTGGTGAAAAAATTGAAACAGAGTCGAATGTTTTAATTATCCTGAGATGTGAGCCAAACAAATTGATATAATACTCGCACTCGACTTAATGAATTAAGGTAAGTGTGAATAACATCAAGCTGGCTTATCAACAAGTTTGCATACGACGATGAACAAGTCTGCAAGCACTCTGTATACACATTGCATAGAAAATCTTAAAACTCTTTTAATACATAATTTGTTTAATGTCATTAGTGCTTAAACCCAAAGAAAGGAGAGATTTCATGCAACCCACTTGGAAGCTCCACTGGTCCTAACTAAATGTACGAGTTCCTCCATTCAAAATCACTGTCATTATATTTCACCAAAGAGAGTATCATGCTTCGAAGGATCACGAAAGGCCGAAACAGACTATTAGAAGTTTTTCCATGCGAAATCATCTTTCTGTACATGTTCCCAATCTGAAGATAAGTTGCGATCAGGTAGCCTACTGTACCATTGATTCATCATCTTTCCGTTGTTGAATGAAAGCATCATTTGATCATCGGGCACGGAGAAATGTTGCTCTTTTGGAGAGCCATATCCACAACCAACTAACTTTGATCCAAATTCGTGTTCACTGAGACTTCCAGTTTGATGGGGTTTTGGAGACAAGTAGAAGACTTCAGCTTCTGATTGAGCATTCTTGACTGCTGCAACGTTTTTCTTACCAAAAAACTCAAAATCAACCATATCAACCTGTGGTTCCTCTTTTACATAGATTCTTGAGCTGGCCGCTCGAGACTGCAAGATATTGAATCTGGCCATGACGGATTCAGCATGCTCATCGCTTACATTCTCAGTGTGTGGTTCCTCTTCTTTATTAGTCGATGTGAGGCTGTCCTCTCGTGGTTTCATGGCATTTGATCTCACCAGGACGGGTTCTAAATCATCACAGTTGGCCATTTTAGGTTGTTGCCCGTTTCTTATATTACTATATGACAGGTCATTTTCTCGAGATTTCAAGATATTGAGTCTCTCCATGATGGATCCCGCATGCTCAGAGTCACCCATCTCCGATTGTTGTTCTCTTTCCAAATTTATCGATTCAATGTTATCACCAAGAGATTTCAAGATTTTGGATCTGGCCATGACGGAAGCCTCGACATCGTCAACATTCTCCGTCGTACTAGAAATGAAAGAATTCTTTAAGGCTGAACTCGGACTAGTTCCGCAATGAGTGTTGGGGGTCAGCTTGGAATCTGTGTTTGGATCAGGCATACATCGAATTTTTGACATCATTACTGCAACATCTTCACTTTCTGAGAAAATGAAAAGCCAAGATTGATAGAAAGCAAAAAGGTATCAAAAATTCAATCAGAATGTAAATGTAACCTTTTAAAGTGTTGGCTTCAATTTTACCCATCTCAATCTTCATTTGGTCAAAGCGAGCTTTATAACCGATGGAGCATAGATTAGCTTCTGCCTCGAGCCACAAGCTCTTAAAGAGAAGTGCTTGTGAGGAAATTCCTTCATCGCAGTGAAAATTCTCTTCAAGGATCTTTTTTATAGCCTGCAATCCGGAAACCATAACTAAATTAGAACATATTTAACAATCCAATTGCACACAGGATTTCCTTCTCCTTCCTATTTGCAGCAGTGACTTGATAGAAATTATTTTCAAACCCAAAATTTGTAACAAATAGCAATACCTTGGTCGTATCGTCATTTCTTTTTATACCTTCTCCTCCCCTTAATGGTGAAAAAACTAGTGATTCATTTGTCTTCCCTTCACCCATATGTATAAAATCAGGCTGGAAATGAGAACTAAAGGTTTCATTTGTCGTAGAGGGCCGGTCAGAAATCTTATCCTGAAGAAAAACATCATAACAAGATTAATTATCAAAGCAACAAGAAGATATTTTTCAGATCATATGCTCAAAGACCTAAAACATGAATTTCGATATTCAGGAGAAAATACAGATGCTAGTAAAACCCATGCAGTGGAGAAAATTAGAATGAGAATAAAAACAGTGTATAAGAATGAATCCTGAAGGAAAATTGCATCTCTCTGGACAGTTTAGCAAGTCCATCAATGACAATGAGATTACCACACTATGAGACTCCTCAATGATTGCTGACGTATCTCGGACACAATTCTTTAATTTAGGCTCATTAGTTCCCTGGTCAATATTATTTCTCATGCAGGCATTGAGATTACTAATTATACTCTTGATAACCTCCATATTTTTTTCTTCAAGGGCAGAACATGCATCATGGGAAAGGTGACACAGAAGCAACTCTGAAAGATTGTGTGTCGTCTTTATCATTGTCTGAACATCAAATTTTGTATCCGGCAATGGTTTTGCACACTCATATCCAGCTTCTTGAGAAGAAGGTGAAGCTAGAACCTTCTCTGCTGCACAAACTGCCACTGAGCCACCTTCAGAGACGTCATTGAGAGTCAGTCCAGCATCCACTTCAACATTCAGATGCTTTGTGGTTAAAAATTTCACATCAAAACTGCTCACAGAGTTCCTCGGTTGGCTAGGTTCATCGTTCTGGAAATTAGGTTGATCGCTTATCTGAATTCCTTCACTGCTCATCGTAGTCAAGGTCCCAACAAAGGCTTTTGCACCATCTGATAAATTTTGTTCTCTGTTCAAGGAATTGGCATTGAGGGTACCTTCTAAAGAGTACCCACTATTTCTTCCACAGCTATTGTCATCATTATTGCTGCCTTCACCACCCCTTTTACAAAAAGCTCTTGTAGAATCATACAAAGAGCGGAGATTTTGATCGTAACATTGATCCAAATTCTTCTTAAGAGAGTCTTTAGATCCAACGTCAGATGCAGAAAATAATGAAGGTGCTCCTTTCCAACAGGGTGAATCCACAGATGGGTTGCGACGATCGACAAAACCTGAAGAATTCAAGGCAGAGTACACTACTTGATTGCTATCACAAGACATCGAAAAGCCGCTTGAAACATTTATATCTGATAATTGAGATCCAATTCTTGCTTTGAATTCGCGAGGAAAATTATCCTTAGATTGCATAGGACCAGCGAATTCTTTCCCTGAAGCAGGTAAAAGGAAATTCTCTTTTAAATAATAGCTTGGAATAGGGCTAGAATCTTTTCTCTTTGAGGGACCGGACTGCTCAAAATCTACAACCGCAACATTATCGGTATGAGTGGTTCCATAAGAAGTAACATCTTTTCCCAAAAAATCACAAACAGAAGGTGGCGGCCTACTAACCACTGCAGAGGAAGGTCTCATAACTGATACAGAACTAGGGAAAGAAACATCAAAAGGCAAAACATAATTTTCATATGGACCGCACAAGTTCTGAAAGTTAGAGACGTTCTGGTGCATTTCACAGGATCGACCTAAAGAATATGATTCCGGAAAGATAGAACCGGATACCGAAATACATGGTTTAATACAATCATAGAGAAGCAGGTCAGCATCTTGCTGATGAATTGGCCTATCTTCCAAATTTCCCAGAGCGAGCTGTCCATGACGCACTTCACTGTCAGAAACTCTGTTCAAATTTCCGCAATGAACACCAGAAACTTCTTGAGATTTTTGGCCGAATGAAATGTCATATATTCCTGAATTATATAGCAAAGAAACTCATATTACATCCATAGACCTCCACATTCATATTCAAACACACACACAAAGAGAGAAAACCACATTCGGTTGAACTTAAAATGCATACCTTGGCTTTCTTGAATTTTGTAACTATGTGAACCACCGACACTAACATTCTTTGAAGAGAAATCTCCACCAAGTCCTACTGTTTTGACCCGCATACCATCACTGAATCCAACATTATCAGCCCATCGAGGTCCATACTCCAAATCAAACAAGCTCTGATTATAACCAAATTGGGATGATACGGAGAGTCCAGAAGGAGATTTCGCATTGCTACTTTGCCCATCATACCCATTGATGGTGCTTCCTTCACCAATCATAGGAGGGACACTAGGAGAATAATAAGGCTTCACTCCACCACCATAAACAAATGCACTGTCAGACCAATGGACACCAGACGGCCTAAGATATATTGAGTCTGAAATTTGGTAATCATTTAATGGCATGCTTGTTGTTTCGGTGGGATGGATATCCAGCTCATGTCTAGGTGCTGAAGGGCTGGCAAATTGGCTAGTATGACTATAGGGTTCAACAGCATAAGACAAGTCTGAGTAATTTAAAACAGGGTTTGAACTGAGAATAGGGTTCAAATTCAATCTATCAACAGTAAAAGGGGGTGCTAGAGCTGACAAATTTGAGATTGATGATGAACAATTTTCTCCTGATCCTTCGCCCACAGACCCAAAACCCATCATTTCTGGATATGAATTCCAAAAACTGGAAACAAAAAAAACAAAAAAAAAAACAAATTCACATGAAATGATGACTGGTAGCACGCTGATTCCAATAAACAGGAGAATCTTTGTGAAAAGTTGTTCAGATAAATCCTAATTAAACAATTACTTAAAAACCAATTAGAGAAAGCTAGTCACAGAACTAACACACACTATTTTCGATTAAATAAACAACAATCCCAAATCAACATCGATTACTGAGATGACTGAACAACAGGAATAACGATATAATTCATAAATTGAATACGCAAAAAAAATTAAGGAAGAAATTGAAAAACAAAAACCTGAGAAAGAAATTCAGAAGATTTCTCTCTCTCAGCGCAATCGTGTTTCTTCAATAGGGGAGTGGTTGCAAAACGTAGCGTACCATTGCGATGCGTTCAGAGCGGGGGATATCTACTCAGCAGGTGACAATAATTTATTTCGTCGTGGTCCTTCAACTATTACATATTTATTTTTTAGACCTTCGTTAAAATAACATTATCAAAACCCGACAATAATCAGCTTAAGCTAAATGGTTTACGAGTACCGATCTTAATAAAAAACAATAATAATTTAACAATTATCATCACTTATGTTTAATAAAAAAAACATATATATTTAGGAAAAATTAGAAATAAATCTTCAAACTCAAACTTAAATTTATCCTAAGTCCTAAAAAACTTTGCCCAAACTCCCTCAAAAAGAAAAAATTAACAAAAACACCCTTATATATTTTAATGATTGATTTTCTTGGGGAAAATAGTATCAGAGCGCAGGTAAAATTATTTCAGACATACAAATTTATTGAGAATTTTCTCAAATAACATGAATCCGAAACCAAGTTTGAGATTAATTATTTACAGAATATATTCCAAATCTTTGGAATATTCGAAGCATGAAGATCTAACCAAAGTTAGATATCAAGGAGGAACTTATCAGGGTTCTAAGGTAACTTATGATTCAAAATAATAGGTTCTTATAAATAGTACCGGATTCCTCTAAACTCGCCGTAAATCTTAGAGAAATTCAAAAGACAGTACAGAATTATGGCAATATGATGTATTATGTACCAAAAAATGTACTTAAAAACCAAGAAGAAATTCTTGGAATATTAAAGAATATTCGAACAAGAATTCAAAACCTAGAACAACAACCAAGTTCTAGTAAGAGGACTTTAGAAGGAAGGTTACCACCATCATTTGGTACTGAACCCTTATTACATCAAAGAAGGAAGGCCAAATTGATGCCAAAACCTTTAACTGAAGAAGAAAAAATGATCAATCTAATCAAAATTGTCTCAGAAAAGAAATTAATCTGATGACAACTTTAGAAAGGATTAAACTAGAAGATCTCCAAGAGCTTGCAGAATCTTTTGCAAATCTCATGGTCATCTTCAGAGGAAACACCAAGAGAAAGTGTGGGATCTCAGAATATAAATATAAGAGAATCCCAAACAGACTTTTATACTGGTGGAGAATCGCACCCAACGGGAACAAGGTCAAGGAAGAATCAAATTTCTTTGCACCAAACACCCTATGAGAAATCTGTTTTAGAGCCTATACATCCTTATGGGGTTATGTTTAACCAAGATATATTAGATTTCAAAAACAGAGAAGATCTCATAGATGATTGGACATCCGCTATGAGAATCGCAGCAGGCACACTTGATCTCAATAGAGAAGGATTCATTGAACTTCTAGAAATGTGTCATATGGGATCAATTAAAATTTCTTGGGACATGACTTCGGTAGAAACCAAAGAATCAGTCCTAACCGGAGAATCTATTAACGAGATAGCCGGAAGAATGACTACCTTTTTTAAAGCACAATTTGTAGAGGTAGACTATTTGAACAGTAAAGATACAGAGAAGAAAAAGAAATATACTCAAGCTCTGTATAATCTTGAATTACATGATATATGTTTAGTGGATGAATATATTATGTTATTCAATAAATATAGATGGAATTCAGAGGTCGAAGAAGATATAAAAATGCAACTTTTCTTGCCAAAATGCCAAGTCTCTGGAGAGAAATACAAACAAGGGAATATGTCCTTGACAATCCAGATACATTGGCACGAAGAGCCTCTTTTCTCAAGGGAAAATTGGCAGAATGGTGTCATCTGGCAGCATTACAAAAGAATTACAAACGATTAAGGGGTATTAACAAACATACTCCTTTGTGTTGTAAAGAAAATGATATTCCAACAATTATTGGAAGTAAACCACAGAGGCATAAGAGAAAAAGTTTTAGGACTCATCCTTATGCTAAAAGTGGAAGGAGTTCTTGGAAACCATGAACATTTTGGTCTAGACAAAAGGCCAAATCTTATAAATCAGAAAAAAGAAGTGGACCATCAAGAATTAGGATATCATCTCAAGCATCGAGTACATATCGAAGCCCAGGAAGAACACCTACAAAGAAATATTTCAGAAGAGCTCATACTCGAGCTAGTGAAAGTTTTAAAGATTATAATTGCTGGACATATGGAGCGAGAGATCATATCTCAACCAACTATCCAGAAAATGAAAAAGAGATATTAAACGCTTCGATCCAACACCAGATATTGAAGAAGCAGTTTATTACAAGAATCTTATTCAAGTATACCAGTTTGAGGATATTGTTTCAGATGAAAGTATATATCAAGAAGATGAAGTCTTAGTCCGGAAGGATATGATGGAAAAAAATCAGAATCTGACTGAAAACGAGGTGTTTCAACACGAAACACATGAAAATTTGTCTATTTTCTTTAGCCAGACAACGATATCTCATAACATGATCCAAAGGATCATAAGAGAAAATCCTAGTCTTCAGAGATATCAGGGATTCTCTGAAGGGCGGGTAGAAAAATTCTTAGGAAATCTTGGCCAAAGAAATAGAAAGCATCATCTAATCTATAAAGTTTTCAGAAGAGAAATAGAAATTCCGATAAAACTTACAGGAAATAGAATGGAGATGCAACTATATCTTTCCGAAAAAATTAAAGAGGAATTATAAAAACTAAATATAGAAGTAGCACGAACCATGTCTTGGATTCATATCAGAGCAATCCAGATTATGATAAAAGCTACTTTTAAAGAAGGAATCGATTCACCCACTGATATCTCTATATGCGATAAATGAATGGGTAACCTTCAAGATTCAGTACTGGGAACAATTTCGGGAAATCTCTGTGTAGTGGCGGATCGAGACTTCAGCCGAGCTTTGACATTGCATCAGAACTTCAAAGAAAAAAGCTGATGAAAGAAGGTAATAGACCGTATTTTATTACCTATCAACTTTCATATGATCCATCTAATACACATCATTCAGAATTGTTTATTATAAATGAGTTTATTGAAATACCTGAGATATTTGAAAAAGTTGCTCAGAGAATTTATCCAAAAAAAGTCGAGTTTCCATTAATTCAGGAAACAGATATCCAGATCCAAGACAAACCGATTCTACAGAGGAATCAAAGTCTAAGATTGGAATGAAGAAGACTATCTTTTCAAGAATATAGGATTACGAGCTATAGGTGGGGAAAAAAACATGTCCAAGAAACCCAACAGACACTAAAAAGCTTTTTGACAATAGGAAAGCTTAGATGTCTACAAGGGCGGAAGGAGGTAGAAATAGTATTTGATATTACGAAACAAAGGAATCAATTTTCTTGTAATGTTATATACTAGTTAGAACAACTTATGATAGGAATTCACCAAGGAATGATCAATATCGGAGAATTGGAAGTTCATATCAAAGGAATTCCAGGAAAAGAATCAGATCGATTGATTCTTGGGCTAGAGTTTCTTAAGGAATATAAACCTTGAAAACGTCTAGAGTATATAATAGAGTTTATGGCTGAGGACAAGATGTGGAAAATCCAATGACTACAAGTTCATTCTCGATATACATTCCAGTATGAATGTTATACGAACAATATAAGACAGAATATTTTGCTGCTTATATTGATTCAGAAGCTGGAATCTGTACAGCAAAAAGAAGAGTTTTTTTAGCTAATTTGGAAGAAGAATTACCAAATATTGCTGGAAGAAATTTCTCTAAAAGAATCTTAATCTTATGCAAAGGGATTAAGATGACATAAATCATTATCGACGGTGCTGGACAAACGCCTTGATATAAGGTAAAAACACCGCCGATTTTTTTTAATGATACAAGAGCTGACATTCTGCTATGAAATAATTTCCTACAGATGTTTAAGTCCTACACACAAGAAAATGAGACTAGGCGATTAGTGTTCACAACACTTTGTGGTCACAAAATCATAGTTCAGTTTCGCAGCAAGGGTGGTGATAAAGGAAAACTTCTGAACTCAAAAATGAATGATTCTAGACGGTTTAGAGAAACAATTCTCCAATTAAGAGCAGATAAGCATCTCCAACCAGAAGAAATAGAATGCCTCAAGATAGCTCTACATCAGAATGAGGTAGGGTTTGAATCAAGGGTATCATTAGAAGATGTCAAGAAAAAGATCAAAGAAAATTACAATGAAGATCCCTTGGCATGGTGGGATAAAAATCAACTCAAAGCCTGCCTTAAAATTAAGGAAAGAAAAGAGTATGAATTTGTCCGATACAAGTATATCCCAATGAATATAATAGATCAAAGGAATATGCAGATTATAATCAAGGAACATCTGGACCTTGATTTAATCAAAGCAGAAATTTCACCATACAGCAGCCCAAGATTTCTTGTAAGAAATCATGGTGAAATAAAAAAAAACAAACCCAGATTAGTTATTAATTACCAAGAAATTAATAAGATTCTAGAGTTTGAAGGGTATTTTATACCTAGTAGAGAACATCTAATTAGTTACATACGCAATGCGAAAATATTCTATAAATTTGATTGTAAGTCTGAGTTTTATCAGATTCGGATACAGGAAGAAAGCAAGAAATTACAGCTTTCTCCACACCACAAGGACATTATATCTGAGAGGTATTACCAATGAGATTGGCTCATTCACTTCAGATATTTCAAATGAAAATGGATAATCTATTTAAAGATTATTTCAAGTTTATGTTTGTCTATATTGATATTGTAGAACCCGTAATTAGACTGCGTATAAGCCATGCATAATTCTAATTTTTTTTAATTGACTTCATTGCATGAGTATTTAAATGCATTCTTTGAAGCTAAGTATTTTATTCAGTAGTTTAAATTTTATTCTTTTCAGTTCATTAAGTGAGGCCGGACCGGAGTTGGAGTAAAGAGATAAAATTTAATGCTAAGAAAACATTTCCTAAAATTTATTTAAGATAATTAATAAGTAAATTTATTGTAAAAGAAGATTTAAGGAATTATTTAAATAAGTGGAAATAAGTAGTAAATAGAGTTCAATAATTAATTCCTTAATTCTTTTAAATATTTAATGAGTAGATAAAACACTAAAGAGTTAAAATACAATATTCAATAAATATTTTCCCTCCTCTTTTATTATAATTTTCGGCCCCTATAATTTAATTTAAATGTTTATTTGACAACTCATTTAATTAATAGTTTTCCTATCCATTTTTATTGGGAGATAATTATATCACAACAAATCTTCTATGATAATTAATGGAGCAAGATCCCACCCCACCTAGCTAGATATAAAAAATCGGCCATGTTGTTTTTTTAAGATTTAATTGTGATTTTTATTTCAACTCATTCTTTATTTATCCCCTTAACTGTTCTAGATAGATTTATCCTCCCCAACTTTTAAATCACTACAAAGATTTAATTAAACCAATTCTTCCTTTGCACCTAGACCTTAAAATCGTCCATATGCACCTCTAATATCCCCAAGAAAAATTTTGATATCATTCTTTTCCTTATCACTCAAACTAGTAGATAGAAAGAATATTTTCCCTTCCCTTTATCTTGTATCTTCCCATTTAAATTCCTAGACTCCCTCCAACTCCATAATCTCGAAAATTCCAGCCTCCTTCAGCACTGAAAAACAGTGAGAGCATAGGGTAAAATAAGGAGGAAAAACAAGAAAGAAAACAAGAGAAGCAACTCCGTCTCCTCCGCGCCGCGTCATCGTATTCTTTCGTTTTTTTCATTCAAACGAAAAATCCAAGGCATGTATTTATTTCTTTCAAACCTCAATCAAGTCCTATTATCATTTATTTAACATCACATTATCATCATTTATTGCAAAAACCGAAACACACCATGAAATTTCAAAAACAAAGGTGCATGCAGATTTCGGTCCTTGTGCAGTTCACGGTTTTGCTTGTTTTTGTGCATTCAGGTGGTTGGCTCGACTCCAGGCTCACCAGGATACATCTAGACACGTACTAGGATGCATTAGGACCATGTTGGTCCATTCAAACCAGCCCCATGCATGATGAAACCCGAAATGACAGCAGCTTTCCTCCACTGCCATTTTGTGCTTCAAAATTTCAGTTTCTGCTGTCATAAGAAAGGATCTGATCTTGGCTGCCCTAAGGGCCTATAGCCATGGTTAGATCACTTCCCTAGCATGTCTAAGACGTGACTAAGTTGCCCTTTTGGTGGCTTGGTCCACGGTGAATCGGTTTTCAATTAAAATGCAAGAACAGCCATGCACCCCCCTTCGACTCCTTCATTTGACAGCATGTGTTGTTCAGGTTTTGTGGAATGGTATGGATCTTGGTTGGCCTATGGCCCTTAGCCACGGTTCATACCCTACCACTGGATGTCTATATTGTCCCATTGTCAATCAAATGTCCACTGGAACGAGACGAGACAGCAAGCGAAGCAAAACACCCCTCACGCGCGCAAAGGTGCTCACTGGTGGAACTTTTCTGATGTTGCTGGAATAATTCGAATGGTGGCTGGCCTAGGGCCCTTAGCCATGGTTCAAATCATTCCTTGGGATGTTGTTGAGAGGCTCTGGTCGGTGGTTCAAGCCCCAATGGCCAAAAGTCTCGCAAACGACGCGATGCAAGCGAAGTCGCTGCTGCTGGAATTTGACAGCAACTTGCTGTGTCGGTTCGGAGGCTCGTTTGAGTTCTTGGTTGGCTTTTAGCCTATGGCCTTGGCCTGGACAGTGCCTCAACGAGTTAGGAAGGCCAAGTTTTTGGCCGTTTGTGATTCGGATCATTTTTGAAGTCGTACGAGAATTTACGGTGCGATGTGCCAAATTGACTCTCGAAAGAGCGTTTCTTGTTTTGGCCTCCTTTCACCTAGATTTCGACTTGCATCATTTTAGGAGCATTAATTAATCATTTTTTAGCGTATTTTAATCATGACTATTTGATGATTCAGTGTCGGTTCGGGTTGGTTCGGAGTCATGATTAAATACGAAGTCGTCGAGCGTCATTGTCGCATTTTTTTTAACTTAAATTGCATAGTTGGTCAAGTAGAAGCTATTGCATATTTTTCATTGCATATTTAGGTTGCAGCGAGCCTGGGAACGATCCAATCCAGTTGGTAAAATAATATAGGATATTTCATTATGCAATTTAATTATATTACGTGCATGAAAATAGAAAATACTTATTTTGAGATTTATGCGATATTGCTTGTGGTCAATTCACTATTTTGGGAGCACTATTTTACTCGGTCGCCAGTGACCAATCAGTTCAGTTTGGTACCACTCAGTATCCAGTGACCGGTCAGTTCAGTTCAGTTTGATACTCCCCCCGGTAGCCAGTTACCGATCAGTTCAGTTCAGTGCAGGGGCCACATGCGTAGACCATAATCTCAACAGAAAATTATTACCAGTTATTTCAGTACAGGGCTCCAAGGAGCAACATTTTACTAGGATTATTTTTTTATACAGTCATGCACGTATTATAATTGCTCAGTACAAGTTATTTTCAGTATGCCTCATGACATGATATTTTATCCCATGCAAAATTTTACTAGTATTTACTCGTTACCTACGATATATGCATGCTGAGTCTTTAGGCTCACTAGACTTGATTGTTGTAGGTACTGATGAGGCTAGGGCCGAGGGAGGGGACCAGTGAGCCATCTTGGGTCGGCAGTAGTGGCACCCGAGGACCTCATTTACAGCACTTACCATTTTTAGCAAACATTTTTATCAGTTGTTGAATATTCTTAAACGTTAAATTTTTGTAAACAAATATTTTCTTCCGCTGCCATTTTGAATATCAAACTTTGTTTATCGGTTTATTTATGAATGAGGTATTTTGATTATTTAAAAAGAAAATTTTTAATTTTTCGCAAATTTTCAAGCAAGGATTCATAGGCCTTCACAGTTGGTATCAGAGCCTATGTTCTTGTAAAGGGTTGCACTACTACTGACCACGAGAACCTCACGAAGCCACGTCTTCGGTCTGTAAGTTTTACATTTCAGCATTTTATTTAAAGCATGAATTATTTTGACAGCATGTTTCCATGAAATGTTTTACGATCAAATCTTTTCAGTATTTCAGTATTTATTTAGAATAAATTATGGAATTATGCATGTTTGTTACGTATGGGTTATGTATGGAACAGTATGCCTCCTAGACGCCAGGTTGGACGCCCGAGAGGTAATGAGGAGCGCCGTCATGAAGACGATGAGGATCAAGGACAAGGGGGATTCGGACCTCCACCTCCACCTCCACCTCCACCTCCACCTGACATGAATGCCCAGATGCTAGCTGGGATGACTAGGTTCTTTGCACAGTTTGCGGGGAACAATGCCGCAGCCGCAGCCAGGCCGACAGGACCCGAGGCTGTCTATGAGAGGTTTATGAAGATGCATCCGAAGGAGTTTTCTGGGATGTCTGACCCCATGATTGCCGAGGGATGGATCAAATCCCTCGAGGTTATCTTCGAGTTCATGGAGCTTGGAGATGCAGACAGAGTCCGATGTGCCACCTCTTATTCAATGGAGATGCCCGCTTATGGTGGGAAGGAGAGCAGTAGCCCTGAACTTGGCTACACTGACTTGGATACGCTTCACGGAGGTTTTCTACTCCAAATATTTTGCTGAGGAAGTGCGCACCAGGTTGACCACCGAGTTCATGAGCTTGAGACAGGGTGATATGACGGTTACGGAGTTCCTCCGTAAGGTCGAGAGGGGCTGTCACTTTGTGCCCCTGATAGCAAATGATGCCAGAGCTAAGATGATGCACTTCCTGGTGGGTCTAGGGCCGATCTTGCGCCGTGATGTTAGGGTGTCTGACCCTACTACTTATGAAGTCGCGGTCTCCAAAGCCCTAGTCGCAGAGCAGGATCTACTGGATATCGAGAGGGATCGCCAGGGCAAGCGCCCAGCCCAGGTACCACACCGCCCTCCTCCTCATCAGCATCAACAGTAAAACAAGAGGCCTTTTCATGGGCAGCCCAGAAACAGAGGCCAGCAGCAGCAGCAGCAGCGGGGATGCCCAGCCCCGAGGACCTTTGAGCACCCAGTCTGTCCCAGGTGCTCACGCCGCCATCCTGGAGCATGTATGTCTGGCTCTGGAAAGTGTTTTAAGTGTGGCAGTCCTGACCACATGTTGCTGCAGTGCCCTCAGAGGAATCTGCCTACCCAATGCAGAGTTTTTGCTCTCCATGCCGCAGAAACAAACCCGGAGACTATGTTGTTGACAGGTACCTTTAAGCTTTAAGTTATTATTTGAATTTCTGTGTTTTGGGAACCAGAATTAAGATCTTGAACTTAGAAACTGATATAGGATTGCATGCTCTACTCAGTATTATTTTGGGAATTTAAGCTAGAAGAACTTTGACCTTTGCATGTCTATAAGTTTAATTCTTGTAGCTATTGGATTCAACTTAGAGTCCCGATCTTTCAGGAAGAATTTTTATATCTGGTTCTGCTACCAAGGCCTTGATAGATTCAAGGGCCACTCTCTCGTTTATTTTGGATGTCTTTGCGAACTTTCTTAAGATCAAGACCATTGGGCTAGACACAGCCTTTTCAGTAGTGTTGCCGTCAGGCGAGGAGATGGCAGCTACTAATGTGATCAGAGATATAGACCTTGAGCTGCATGGAAATCTTGTGTATGTGGATCTTATCGTGCTACCGATGCCAGAATTTAACATCATCCCAGGGATGGACTGGCTATTGCGGAACAGAGTGTTGATAGACTTCCAGCGGAGATCTGTTCTTGTCCGACCGCCAGGAATGGAGCAGTTCTTATTTGAGCCAGACAGGTACTTTCCTCTACCACGTATTATTCCTTATGTTCAGGCTAGGAAGCTCATGCATAGAGGGTGTCGGGCATTTCTAGCGACCTTTTTATCTGTCCCCGAGGCACCCAGCCAGTCAGCCTCAGATGTTCCGATTGTCAGAGATTTCTTAGACGTTTTTCCTGAAGACGTCTCTGGTATGCCACCCGAGAGAGAGGTGGAATTTTCCATTGAGCTTATGCCAGGTACGGCTCCGATCTCAAAAGCACCGTACCGACTTGCACCGACAGAGATGGCAGAGCTTAAGAAGCAGATTCAGGAACTTCTTGACAAGGAGTTCATTCGCCCTAGTTTTTCACCTTGGGGCGCGCCAGTCTTGTTTGTTAAGAAGAAGGATGGCTCTATGAGACTATGCATTGACTACCGGGAGTTGAACAGGGTTACAGTGAAGAACAAATACCCACTTCCGAGGATTGAGGATCTGTTTGACCAGTTACAGGGAGCTTCGATTTTCTCCAAGATTGATCTGCGCTCCGGTTATCACCAGTTGAGGGTGAGAGATGCTGATGTTTCCAAGACTGCTTTCAGGACTCGTTATGGTCACTACGAGTTCCTTGTGATGCCGTTCGGTCTGACGAATGCGCCAGCGATCTTCATGGATCTCATGAATCGCGTATTTCAGCAGTATCTTGACCAGTTTGTGATAGTGTTCATAGACGACATTCTCGTCTACTCCAAGAGTCAAGAGGAGCACAGCAGGCAT